>NC_056736.1:759604660-759752160 GCF_019279795.1 Protopterus annectens
CTCCAGAACACACCTACAGACCAAAGGACCAAATGTCACTCCTGAACACTCCTACAGGCCAAAGGACCAAACATCACTCCTGAAAACTCCTACAGGCCAATGTACTAAACATCACTCCTGTACACTCCTACAGGCCAAGGGACCAAATGTCACTCTTGAACACTCCTACAGGCCAAAGGACCAAACGTCACTCCTGAACACTCCTACAGGCCAAAGGACCAAATGTCACTCCTGAACACTCCTACAGGCCAAAGGACCAAATGTTACTCCTGAAAACTCCTACAGGCCAAAGGACCAAATGTCACTCTTGAATACTTCTACAGGCCAAAGGACCAAATGTTGCTCCTGAAAATTCCTACAGGCCAAAGGACCAAATGTCACTCCTGAACACTCCTACAGGCCAAAGGACCAAACATCACTCCTGAACACTCCTACAGGCAAAAGAACCAAATGTCACTCCTGAACACTCCTACAGGCCAAAGAACCAAACATCACTCCTGAGCACTCCTACAGGCCAAAGGACCAAACATCACTCCTGAACACTCCTACAGGCCAAAGGACCAAATGTCACTCCTGAACACTCCTACAGGTCAAAGGACCAAATGTCACTCCTGAACACTCCTACAGGCCAAAGGACCAAATGTCACTCCTGAAAACTCCTACAGGCCAAAGGACCAAATGTCACTCCTGAACACTCCTACAGGCCAACAGACCAAATGTCACTCCTGAACACTCCTACAGGCCAAAGGACCAAACATCACTCCTGAACACTCCTACATGTTAAGGGACCTAATGTCACTCTTGAACAGTCCTATAAGCCAAAGGACACCAAACTGTCTCCTACCTCTCCATCTCACTCACTCCCTTCCACATCACAGAGAAGAAATAAAATGGATGTGTTGAAATATATACCTTCTGCAGAAAGGGTCTATATCATGTAGTCGAAGGAACTAAACATCGACGACCCTTTCATCAACACATATGTGTCGAACCTACACTTGAGCAAATGGCTACATCAAAAATCAGTTGGCCATTGTATTAAATCTGCCCTTTCCCTCACTACAGTGCAATCTCAGAGTTAGTATCTTTAGTTAGGGTGGTTGGGGGGCCCAGCCCCTTACATTGGGGGGTGTGGTGGGTGAAGCCCCCACATTATAGTGTTTGTTATATTGTGCCATCCATAGTTGGCCTACCAATTTTTTTCCCTTGGTAAAAAATCGATGATGTGGCCATTCTCTCAAGTGCATGTTCGACACATATGTGTTGATCAAAGGGTAGTCGATGTTTAGTTACTCCAACTACATAATATAGACCCATGCAGAAAAGTGTTTTACCCAGTCAAACACAATACAAGATGGATGTCTGATCTAAAACTGATAACATTATTGGCAGTTTGTTCATTCAAGTCAGTGCCAAAAACACACTTGGTCTTCTGTTTATCTCTCTATGTTTGTTCCCTGACACTCTTCCAGGCAGAGGACCCTCAGCAGCTGTGAAGATATGTGAAGGCTGTCAGCCTAACTAGATGGAATTGTGTAGATAATTCTGTCAGTTGTAAATATTAATATAAGCCACAGGCTTGTTCTCTTAAATGGAAGAAAATTGTGTTAAATGCTGAATGTCAAAAATGTAACAACAGTGCACTCTGCTGGAAGAAAGCTGATAAGTCAAGCCTTGCATGACTGTTTGATCTCAGACTTGGAGCTGTGGTGTCTGAACCAGCAGATTCTTTCTATTGTTTTGAGACCAGAGTTAATTGCTAGATTTTACATATATAATGTCTGTAATTACTGTGGTTTCCTGACCAGGTGCAAGCTTACTAAGAAATGTAAATGTAGAGTTTCTGTTACCCTGGGAAACCAGCGAATTGTTAAGAATGATGTAATCTAAAATGAGTCAGCAGGATGTATTATCAATTTAAAGGACTTTCTCAGAGACAGAGAGAGAGCATGTTGGACTTTGTCTAAAGCTGACAACTCACCAGTGCTCTGCTTTGCTCTATATGTAAATTTATTTAGAACTGTGATTGCTCTTAGATATAGATAGAAAATAGTAAGTTTAGTCTAGCTGTTTTTGTATTGATGTTAGAACTATTCTACTGTATTATTTTAAGCAGTTCTCTGTGATCTCTGAACTCTTGACTAGCACTGTGTAGTAAGAAGTATTGTCTTGTGTTTTTTATTATTTGTTATTAAATATTTTAAACCTTTCAACTGTGGCTGTTTTCTGTAGAGACAATTTAATCTCTAGAGTAAATTACATGTATATAGTTATACGGGTTTATATCATAACATCGAATGAGTAAAACATCGAACATCATAACATTAAACTCTTAATATCAAAAGCTGATAACCGCGAAAGCTTAAAATTTCGAAAACAAAACCTCCGAATAGCAGCTCTTGGCCATCTGCTCACCCCGTGCAACCTAAAACTTAACCATAGCAAACAAAACCACACCTCCTTAATTGTCACAACACCATCCAGCCACCAAATCACACTAAAATGCAAATATTTATGTGAACTAGTCTAATATGAACAACTGAAAGTAAATCATAAACACAAAAGCAGCAAAGCAGCACATGATTCTTCCAGTACAAAACACAAAACACACAAACACTACAAACTATTTCTTATGTGGGGGGCTTTGCCCCCACACCCCCCAATGTGAGGGGGATGTGCCACCCACACCCCCTACTTAAATATACCAACTCCATGATCGCACCACAGTGGAGGTAATATATGCACATGAAGCATTTCTCAGTGACGTCAGGGTGTGTGAGTTTATAAAGGCCAACTATGAGAGTCCAGCATTTCCATTTTCAAAGTTGTAAGCTTTTGAGGTTATCAGCTTTCGATATTAAGAGTTTGATGTTATGTCATTCAATGTTTTACTCATTCGATGTTATGATATAAACCCTAGTGATACTGACCAAGCCACTCCAATAGCTTTAGCCCTGGGTCACACTTACTATTTGATAATAATATTGCACAGTAATAATTGGACAACTTTTGATAAGGGCCTTTGTAGTACTACCTTATAGACTGGCAGGAAGGGGCATAGCTTGAGAGCCTGTGCCAGCCTTCCCCAGGAGTGTCTGTGTGTTTGTATATAACTCATATCTTTAAGTCTGTGCATGTGTGTCAGCTACTTGGGCAGGGACACAAAGCACTCGTTGGACAGAGAGGGTCCTGGAGGTTTTAGCTTGACCACTAGGCTGAGATCTGGACCTTATAGCTGTGCCAGTGGGAAGTCTTATTGGGGATCTGGAGAGAAAGGGAGAAACCAGACCAAGAATGACCATAATCTCTGTGTGCTCTTAAGGGAAATTGTACTTTACTGTGTATGTATTTGTTATCCTTCCCAATGTGGACACCCCTCACTGATGTTAGTGGTGAGAATGGAGGCTCCTTGATTATTGGGTCAGTGCATGGGTGTCACACCAGCTACATCTTGTCCTACAGGGCTCAGATTGTATAGTTGAAAGTATATCAGTCAGGAGGAAAACAGCTGTCACATTATGTTTTTGAAACATCAGTAGGTTTAGAAACATCAACAGATGACTCCCCTCCCCCTCAGAAATTACCCCGTCTCTAACTCTGAATCCTATACACTCCTCATGATAGGGCCTGTACCAGCCCCAAACCCACATCACTTTGCCAAGTAATGAGAAGCCGAGGTGATTTTATAAAATGTATGGAACAGGTTGAAGAAGCAAAACACTTTTCCATATATTTATTACAGCATTTAACAGCACAAATAGTCAAATGGCCAGATTCCCTACAGGAATAATGGAATTGTGGTTATCCTGGGTAATAAGTGACTCTCCTACAGGAAATAATAACAATATTTAGCATATGATGATGATGAACCACCTAATTGTCAGGATACAAAAACCCATCAAAAACTTCACCTCAAGTCCATACACCCAAATTATAAAAAGTGCTTTTACAGCTTAAAATAGGTTATAGATCTGTATGAACATCCTCCTCATTCCCTAAATCTGAACAAAACTGCAGAAAGACTGAGCAATGGCAGCTGGTTATAAATTTTTAAAGAGTGAATCTATGTGATCAAACAAAGTTCTTATATCAATTAAAAGCCTGCGCATGTTAATGCATCTTCAGCAGATTTAAGTGGCATGTCAGACTGAAGCTCTTTGCCAATATGAATAAATGACTTTAGGCATGGATCAGTAATATCCTAATGTTCTTAAACATTCCTAAAAAACTTTAGCCTGCTAGATAGATTGGTTAGTTTAATTATGAATTACAAAAAAAATGTCCATCAAGCCAGAACAGAAGCGATAACAATTTCTGTTCTTGCTGCATCACCGTAGGCTTGGGTTAATGAGTGTGACATTTGAAGCAAAGGAAACTGATTCTCATAGTACTACAATATTTCTCTCTGAAGCCTTGTTTAAGGCAGAGTAGCGTCTTACAGAAAAGTACAAGCTTCTCCCTCCTGCTGATCTTTACTAAATACTACTTTTTTCCTGTATTGCTCTGTAAGTATCCACCATGGCTCTGAGAAGTCTCAGTTCATAATACGTTCTCTGGAGAACTTCCATGGACAGCTGGAGCCCTCCATCTTAACAACAGGTACTATGTCTGCCCCCACCCCCGTCTTTCAGTACCTTTAAACAGATCTGCATTTCACAAACACCTGCTGCAAACAGAAACTCGCAATACCCAGAAAAGTATGTTTTTTTAATTGTACAAAGTACTCATATTTACATGGAACAGTTGCTATAATATCAACAACAACACCAGGCGAGCAACAAACACTTCAGAGGCAAATGTGGAACTTTTATTGCATAAAATATGATAAAATATAATAATAATATTCTGTGGATTATTTAAGTAACTGTCATGTAAGTTTGAGGTATGGACATTGTTTACTATATAGTGGTGAGATGAGTTCTTTGCTGATTCTAAAATTGAGTAAAGTAGCTCAATTAAAAGTAACAATCAGCTGAAGGTGATTCGATTTGCTCTATTTGAACACTGGCGTACTTAAATGTTTTTTATGTCCGATGAAGCGTGGTTGACCCACGTGAAAGTGCTTATATTTTTTATTATATTTTATTGTATTTTATGTAATAAAAGTTCCGCATTTACCTCTGACATGTTTGTTGCTCGTCTGGTGTTGTTGCTGATACTACTTGATGGTGCTAAGAGTTCAACTTTGTCCTTAGCAGTGGATTTCATTTTTCTCTTCATTTGGACTGTAATAGGTAATCAACACACACATATTTTACAAAATATGCAAACCATATGAACATGTTTATACCTGTTATTTCAAAACAACAGGAACACCCTATCTATAACCATCAAAACAAATTCTAACCTCCTGGTCTTCATACATACATTAGAAAAATATCTAAATCATGGATCTACTGTTATTCTAAACCTGGTTAAATCAATAACACTCACCCCCCCTTCCTAGGAAAAGTACCATATTTCCATGTCCATCTCTTATCTGCTTACTGCATCCCTTTTTCTCCTTGCCCCTGTCTTCTTCTCACCTAGTATCTCTCTCCCATCCTCTGTCTTTAACCTTCCTGACTACCTTTATTACTGGACTTCCTGATCTCCTCTCATCCACCTCCTATTAACATTCTCTTTCCCTGATTTTTTCTCACCATATACTATTATTTTCAGTAACCTTCCTACTTACTCACTGCTATTAGCTTGACTTGTCACTGACTCAATGTCCAAATGCCTATGTTGTATAGTTTTTGTTCATGTTTTCTTTGTTTTCAATAATGTATGTGTGAAGCCCCACCACTAGCCCAGTAATCAAGAAGCCTCAGTCCTCAACACTAGCAACAGTCAGGGATATACACACTGGGAGGATGACAAGTTACACACACAGTATTTCCAGATGCAGCTCTCTGCATCAAGTGCAATTTCCCTTAAGACACACAGAGACCACAGTCAGTCCAGGGCTGGGTTCTCCCTCTTTCTCAAGATCCCCAATAAGACTCCCCACTGCCACAGCTATAGAGTTGAGATCTCAGCTGATTGGCCAAGCCAAGACCTCCAGCACCTTCTCTGCCCAATCAGTGCTTCGTGTCCTTGCCTAAGTAGCTGACACACACACTCTTTAAGATTTGATTTGTATGCATACACACACACACACACACACACACACACACATACACACACACACACACACACACACACACACACACACACACACACACACACACACACACACACACACACACACACACACACACACACATACACACACACACACACACACACACACACACACACACACACACACACACACACACACACACACACACACACACACACACACACACACACACTCACACACACACACACACACACACACACACACACACACACACACACACACACACACACCTGAGAAAAGCTGACATAGGTTTACTAGCTATGCTCCTTCTGCCCAGATTACAAGGTAGTTTTGACTGCCACCAGCCACTCCTTATCAACTACTCTAAGGCCCTTAACAAAGGGTGCCCAATCCTACTGTGTAATGTTACTATTAATCCAAATGGTAGTTTGACCAACAGCAAGGCTATTAGGAGTGGCCTGCACAGTGTCTCCTATGCAAGTACTCTTAAAAACTTAAATATCTCTAGACAGACCAGCCACAATTGGAAGTTTTAAATATATTTAATAATAAATAATAAAAGAACAAGAAAATACTAAGTAAATCATCACAGTAACTTCAGAGTTCAAACTCACAGGAGATATTTGAAATAACATTGCAGGACAGTCTCAAATAAAAACAGAAAACATCTAAACTATCCTTTAATATATTCCTAACTATATCTAAAAGAATTACTATACCCTAGATAGTTACTATTACAGCAAATCAAGTGTGGTGAATGGATCTTCTAGCCGATGTTGTAAGGTCAAGGAGAAATACAGAATGCACTGTCTATCTCTCCCAGAGAGTTCTTAAATTAATATCAAATATTACTGCTGGGTTAGCTTGCAGGGCAACATCACGTCTTGTCATCAGACTATCCCAGATAAATCCATTGATGCAGGTGTAGGATTTAGCATCTACCTGTGAAAATACATAAACAAGGGCTTCTCTTAGATTGAAGGCAAATAGTGGAAGTCGTAAAATAATTTGTATTCCTCCACATTTAAAGACAATACAAAACACTTCTAGTTCTAAACATTGTGTCTACTACTGCAATAAAAACTGAAAGATAATATCTCTTTTGTTTATGGCCCAGCCATAAAGTAACTCAACCACAACCATTCTTCTGAAGTTTTACAAGTTAATCTCCTGTGTTTCAGTCTCCCCTGTTAAACAGTTACAATAGTGTATAAAAATACCTCTTCAGCACATGTCTATACAATATGATACACAGTTCTAATACATTTGTAACACAGGCATATACATCATGTTGATATCCACAAATGACACACAACCACTTACAAAATTCCAGGTAGCTGGGGAGGCAATATCTCCTTCTGTTACATTTCTATATAAATCATATTAATATTCACAAATGACATATAATTATTTACAAAATTCCAGATAGCTGGCCTGGCAGTATCTCCTTCTGTCACACTTCTATATAAATCATATTAATATTCACAAATACATATAATTACTTACAGAATTTGAGCTATCTGGGCTGGTGGCATCTCTTTTTGTTACAGTATGTACTCTTGTCTATTTATGAATGATGTAAAGTTGTATACTATTATATGTTTTGTTTATGAAATGCAATGTGTTTGACTTTCCTATTGGTTCATAGGTTCATAGGTTAGCTTCCCTTGTCGGCCATTTTAAGCCTATCCAGTGTTCCTTCTCATGCTTGAATGAACCCAATTTTGTTATAGATTGGCCTTACCCATCCCATGGTCAATAATTATATATCACCCCTATTGACAATAACTATGATCATACCATAGGTAATGTGAGAGAACCTGTGCATGGGATAAAGCACTTAGGAGCTGTCTCTCTCCATTAGCAGGACAAGGGGGCAGTCCCAGGGTAAATTTTCTGTTTACCGTAGATCTAAGTTGTGCTTGAATATGAACAGGGATGAACTTTGCTTTACATGGATGGGGAGTCTGCTCCAGAGCAGTGGTATCCTGTGCAATATATAAATTACTGCTCTCTCTGTAGCATAAGTTATCTCAGTCCTTATGGCTATATATTTCCCATAATCCTCTATTAAGCATGATTCCATTTTCCATCCATGTTCTGACATTGTTAGCTGTTTTGTGAACTAAATGTTGTAGTGTATTCTTGAATCTGGAAATATATATATATATATATATATATATATATATATATATATATATATATATATTTATTTGTTTATTTTTAGCATATCCTTGTATCTGTAAATATGTTTTGTTTATTTCGTATGTGATACTGTTCACCCAGCCTGTGCCTGCAATGCTCCATTATTTCCGATGGTATTTGATTTGCTGATATGCAGTAAATTCATCAGTATTATGTCGAAGGACGCCTTATATGCCAGACACAGGTCACCTCTTATTAGTCTGTAGGATACCGAGTATAGTGACAGGGTTTTTAGTTGGTCTATGTAGGACATATTGTTTAGGCCTTGTATCCTTTTACTACTGTATCTCTGTGGGTGTTGCAGTTGTTGCATGTGTTTGGACAGATACAGGCCCAAGGGGGCATTTTATTTAATGATTCGGTTAATAAGAGCTGAGGAAAGGGGGGCAATGACATGCCTATATCTTGACACAATCTCTTTGTCTATAAGCTGTGCAATATAGAAGGACTTTCTTACAACGATGGACACATTATGGTGAAACATTAGGTCACTGTCTACATAAGTTCCCAAATACCAAACAATTGGGTCAACTCTTAGGGGTGTATATTTAATGTGGTAGTTCCTTGGGATAGGTGACTTCCAAAGGATGCAGAAATGCATTTTTTTCATTTAGTGTCAGTCCCTGATGTTGGCAATACTTATTTATTTGGAATAAACCTTTCTGCAGGATAACAGTTATCTGCAAACTTAGTCAGAGCTCTCTGATATTTGCTTATACATCCAAAAAGTAGATGCCAAACAGGAGGACTTCCAGCACAGAACCCTGGGGGGGACTCCATTGGTGACTGCTCTCTTTGTAGAGGTAACTTCCCGTATTGTGATTATCTGCACCCTATCTGTGAGCCAGTTGGCAATCCAGAGGGTGATGTAGGGGTTTATTCCAGGTTTATTTATTTTTACTACTATGCCTGAGTGGGGAATTGTGTCAAAAGCTTTGGCCATGTAAGGTATGCAGTATGTACCATTTTGCCTTCATCCATTGCTTTAGTGAACTTTTCGAAAAAATCCACCAGGTTTAGTAAGCATGATCTGCCTTTGATGAATCCAAACTGAGACAGGTTCAGTGTTTGGAGGCTGCCTATGCCCTGATTGATTAATTCCATGATAAGTCTTTCCATGGCTTTGCATATGAGGCCAGTTAGACTTATGGGTCTGTAATTGCCTGGGTATATGGAAGGTCCTCCCTTATGCAGGGGAATGACTCCACCTGTTTTCCATTTACTTGGTACAAAACCAGTATGGAGGCTGAGACTGAACAGTGTTGTGAGGGGTGTGGCTGAGACTAAACAGTGTTGTTAGGGGTGTGGCTGAGACTGAACAGTGTTGTTAGGGGTGGCTGAGACTGAACAGTGTTGCTAGGGGGGTGGTAAAGACTCAACAGTGTTGTTAGAGGTGTGGTAAATTGTGCTTCATGCTATTTAAGATGCATCTTGGGATATTGTCAGGACCTATCAATGCAGTATTTTTAGCTTTTAATAGCACTTTTAGGACTTGGTCTTATGTGATAGCTGGAGGTGATACAATTTCAGGTATATCTTAAGGGACAGATGGAGGGGTTACAGGGGTAAAGTTTGAGCTAAATTTATTGGCCAGTAGGTTTGCTATATCTTCAGCCTCAGTGTAGCTAACTTCATTCAGAATCATCTCAGGGCATTGCTGTATTATGCTTTTGAGATTATGAACATAAATAAAAATGCATTGCGATTGTTTTTGGCTTGGGTAGCTATTTTAGCCTCTAATTTGGCTTGGTCGTTTTATTATGCTCCTGATTTATTTGTTTATTTCAGTAAGACATGCCCTAACATTCTGGAATTATTATTCTTACTTTTGGTCAAAAATTATTTTTCTTTTATTATAAAGCTTGTTGATATTATGGTTCTACCATGTTGCTTTATTTCTGGGGTTTTACTGCACTTGTTCCTATGGGTAAATGTTGATATAGTGTGGTTGTGTATTTTTCTGCATATTCAGTGGAGTTAACTGGGTTTGGTGGGGATATAAAGCTTGCCAATATATCACTTACCAGTTGGTAGTTTGTCTTAAAGAAATTTCTAAAGGTACGTTGGGTGGAAGGGATCTCTGGTTTCAGTTTTATTTCGAAGGAGACTGCTTTATTGCCAGACCTAACAAGTGATGAAGATATGCACAGGATATCACGAGATGCTCCATATTAATAAGGACAAGATCCAAGATGTCATTTCCCCTAGTGGGTACGCTGACTAATTGTTCCAGGGCATTTGTTCTGACAAAGTCCAGGAATCTCTGTGCTTGTACACTAGAGGTGATGTAAGTTTCCCAGTCTGTAGTTGGATAGTTTAGATCACCTAGGAAAATGGTATTGTGTTTAATACTGAGTAATTCTAGCTCCTGTAGAAAGGAGTTATGGCTTTCTTTTGTCATAGAGGGAGTTTTATAGCTACCTAATATGTGGTACAGGACCTCTATGATGGTCATGTGGACATGACTAAGGTCTAGTGCACCACGCTGTTTATCAGCCTTTATATGAGACTTTTATTCTGGATGTAGACTGAGACTCCTCCTCCTCCTTTTCCCCCTCCTGTGCAGTAGTTGTTCAATAAATAAATAAATTATTATTTATGGCCCTCTTTCTAGCACAGCCCAAAATGTAAACACGTTAATGCAACGCACACATTCCATCGTTTATACAAGCAATAATGCCCAACAGGGTGTGTTAATATGCAATTAACACCCACCAAGGGTTGCAGCTTCAGGCCTCTACATCCCTGGAAGGGCATTAATTACACATTAACACACACCCTGGAGGGCATTATTGCACTTAGTGAATGTGGTCTCTGTAAAATTGTTGTGTTTTATTTACTTATTTATTTTTAAGTGCTATATTATATATTTTTGATATAAAATAGTTCCTCAGGCTAATGTTTCAAATTTGCTGTAGTATATGTTAATGGTGCTGGAGGAAGCATTTTACATCTAAAATACATTTAAAAATATCTAGGCATTTACTTTATTTTTGATCCCTTACTCGTAAAACATTTGGTTTGTTGCCTGTCATTGGAGACTGAAGTTACTAAATAACGGCATACATTTGATTTTCAGGCTATTGTTTTCTTCAGAAAATTCATACCAACACAAATCCTTTTAATTAAGCAAGTTTGCAATTTTATAAGAGCAGTCATTAAAATCTGATCTTATTTTTAAGCCTTTGTTCCCTCTTTATTTTAGGCTTTATCCAGATATCTTCAGCTCACTCTCTCACACACACCTCTGTTTCAAAAAATGTGTGCTAACACAAATCCTAACAATCAAGTAAAATATGTTCCTATTTTGAGCCTCTGCCCCCCCCCCCTTTATTTTAGGTTTATCCAGATATTTTGAACTAAGAATCAACACAGCATCAACTGTCCAGATTTTTGGCTCATATGTCTGGTTATATCCTCATAAAATGTGTAGCTTTCTGGCAAAGCACTGGGGATTTAAGTCATTAAATAATGACAGACATTTGAGTTTCAGACTTCATTTCCTTCAGATTATAGATGCTAATCAAAACCCTGTTGTTCTAGCAACTTTCTAAATTTATAAGAGCAATATTAAAAATCTGTTCTTATTTTTGATTGTTTCTCCCTCATTATCTGTGGCTCTGTCCAAATTTCTTGTGCCGAGAGGTTGAGAGGTATGGTCAAGAGATTCGCAAATCTCTTAACTGATGCTGTTACTGTTGAGGATTGTTCTCATTCTTCACACACACACACACACACACACACACACACACACACACACACACACACACACACACACACACACAGAAACATGAACACACACGCACACAGTCTGCTCTGCTTTCATGCACACATTCATTCACGCACAGACAGAAACATAAGCACACACAAGCGCGCACACACACACACACACACACACACACACACACACACACACACACACACACACACACACACACACTCACACACAAACATAAACACACATGCACACACAAACACGAGCACACACACACACACACACACACACACACACACACACACACACACACACACACACACACAGACATAAACACATACACACACACACAGTCTGCTCTGCTTTCATGCACACATTCACTCACACACAGACAGAAACATAAGCACACACACACACACAGTCTGCTCTGCTTTCATGCACACATTCACTCACACACAGAAACATAACCACACACACACACACACACACACACACATATATATATATATATATATATATATATATATATATATATATATATATATATACAAACACATATACACACACATACACCCTTTTTTGGTTTCTTTTATTTTACACTCACTAAACAGCAAAAGAGCTGTTTAGCGAGCTCAAAATAATGTGTCTGTTTCTGTCCAAACTCCATGGCAGTTTGATATGCTGCCATGAAGTGGTGGACTCGTTTTTCTGTGGGCATTACTTGTACATTAATACCTTGCTGGAGAATGTTCATTCTCCAATCAGGGTGCTGACGTACAGTTTGCCCACTCTCTAATATGCAATATTTTATGGCACCTAACTTTTCATATACCCTAGACTTCTGTCATTACTCTCTTGTCTAGTTTCCAGAACTTTTTATCTGATTTTAAATTATAGTCTGCATAAAATTTATTAATGTTTGCATTTGATACTTCAATATATCTTCCAATATACTTTTATCCTATTGCATGTAATGAACATTTCCATAGTTTTTGAGTATTACTTAATTTCACAGTATGCTTTCTTATTTCCTATACTTTATATTTCTTTCCACAAACAACTTATTTAAAGATATACCCGGTGTAAAGTAATTCCATTCATATATTCATTTATTCAGTTCTTCTCTTATGCTACATCTAACATCTCATATCAATGATCTAAATATTTTCATACTATTCTTTGACTTTCTTCGTTTTGTAAGTTTCTGAATCCAGCTTCTGCATAAAACAACTTATGTGACATTCTTTAATTTCCTCTCCTTTTATGTTTTTCTCATTCTTTTTTTATTTTTCCACTTCCCTACTAATATATTCTTTTCATTCTTCTTAATTTTATTCATTACAAAAAAAGTAAAGAAACTAAAATGAATGTCATATATTTTTCGCAAAACACATTATTACTATTTTCATATGACTCCCCAAAATGTTAGCACCATGTAAGAACAAAAGCAGTAACACGCTAATAGTGGAAATAGTGACAACACCCTCAACAACAATAGTAATAACATCCTAATTACAGGGCTCCCTGCCATGAAAACAAGGATTTGTAACGGACAGGAAGGCAGTCTTCCTGCCAGTTCAGTTTCTGCACAGTGACATGTATGTTGCAACATTCAGAAATAAATGTACAAGACTGACATCTGTTTACATGCAGCTATGAATTACTATCTGTTATAAAAAGCATGCAAAAATACTATACAGAAGACAAAGATTTGTTAATAGAGAAAGGTTCAATGACCTGTCTAGTTTCTTTGTATTTCCTGAGTGTAATTGAAATCCTACTGATTTTGTTTGCATCTTTGAGAGGCACTAACAGCTTTTATTCTTAGATGCGCAGTTCAAATTTCAGTACTTATTAGCATTTTCAGAACATTATTCTAGCAAACACAGAATATATTGTGAATGTTCAGTGTAGCCAAAGCATCTATTTTGTGATTAATGTTATCTGCATCCTAGTATTTCATTTAATGTTTGATTTAATCTGACCATGACACATTCCCTTTCAATCCTCTGAATAATGAATTAGGGACTCCGTTTTGTCAGTTTGCTTGCACAAACCTCCTTGGGACCTAATTATAATTTTAATATTTTCAGTTTCCAAGATCACGCTCTTTACATGTGCTTTGATTCCCTTTGTAGTCTACAACTTCTAATTGATATGTAGCAGCTGACAGTCTTATGTAAGTAAAGTTACAAAGAAAATAAGGCAAAAATGGGAAATGAGAGAAGCTTTTTAGCACTGAATGGGTGCCATGTTAAAAAACACAGCTGTGTGAGAAAAAGAAGACAGAGTTCAAAAATCCTAGCAGGATGGCTCAGGAAAGGAAGTAATATTTTAACGAAAGGGTGGTGATAAATATTTTAATGAAAGGGGGTGATAAATGGAACAGCCTACCTTAAGATGCAGTACAGTTAAAAATGACAACAGAATTGAAGAGTAGCCAGGACAAAGATTAGGCAGTTTTTAAAGAGGAGTGGCATGAATAATAAATAAGTTGTTGATTAGGGAGTAGAATGCATCATCCTTCGACTTGCTGAATGAAAAAGAAAACACAGATTTAAGTATTTAAGAGGAGATTACTGTCATGTAACCCCAAGCAAAATGTGTCCTGCCCTGAAATCCACTTCTTAATGTAAACAACTTAATGGAAAACACATTGTACTGGAAAGGGACATTTCTTCCACTGTAGCCTGCTTAGAGTATCTGCATTCACACTTAAGTAGAGGAAAGGGGTTCATTGTTGGTGGGTTCTATTTCAACAAGTCAAAGGATGATGCGTTCTACTCCCTAATCAACAACTTATTTATTTTTTATGCCACTCCTCTTGATCAGAAAGTCTGACTAGGACACAGCTTATTTTCAGTGGAGACTCAGGGAGAAATGCTCCAGATGCATGCCTTTGGAATGTGGGAGGAAACCAGAGTACCTTAAGGAAAACCCATGTGAACACAGGGAGACCATGCAGACTCCACACATAAGGTACCGCAGCTGAGAATCAAACCAGAGAACAAAGTTAACTGCCGCACCACCCATTCATAGTTCAGCAATTCATAAGTACCTAGCGGTTATTACTGAAAAAGTTTATATGCAAATAAGATAAGTGCAGGCTATTAATCGTAAAAAGGAAAAGTGAAGGCATTTTGAAAAACACACCTACTTATATCAAAACTATAAAGTACCTTAAATCAAGCATTGAGCAAATACAAAGTACAGCAGACAAGGAAAACAGCAAGAAAGGTGCACTGGGGGTGGGGGAGAGGAGGGCCCAGTGTTTTTGGCAGGGAATAGACCCCCCATTTTTTAACTTTTTTTAGATAAGAGAGTAGCTTGGGTGGACAATAAGTAATAGGATATGGGTGAAAGAATAATGCAAGAAGGGCTGCAAATGCAGGAGTCCCAACCCACAGAGCCTCAGAAGTTTCCATTGCTAGATGGTGGGCCAGTAAAGGACCCTGATGTTGAGGGGTTTGAGACCTGTGATGGTGCAATGGTTGGCAAAAGGTGGGACAGTGTGTCTTTTTTTTTTTTTCCTCAAAAAAAAATTATTTTCAATTAAAATAACATTTACATAACATTTTTAAATATCATTTTAAACAACTATATACAATATTTACAATAACCTGACTTTAAATTATATACACTTTATGTTATTAAATATAGAATTAACAGATCAGTTATCAAAGATACAATATTGATTATTGCAGAGTGTTCAAAAAAGATATAACTTTCTTCTAAGGATTATTTACCAATGGCCTGGGATAGATTCGTAGTTCTTTGATTTTTATTTCCATCGATGCAGTTGTCTTCAGTAAAGTGTAGAATTCTACCAAGGTCGGGGGTGCATTTGAATTCCACCTTTTGGTTACGCATTTCCTAGCTATAGCAAGTATTGTCCATAACAAATATATATTTGTCTTATTCAGGTAGGGACCTTCATTTACATTTAGTATAATCAATGCTTTAGTTAAGGTAAAAGATTCATTAAATAAAGCTTGTAAAAAATGATTGATTCCATTCCAATATGATTTAATTTTATTACATTCATAAAAAATATGAATCCAGTCTGCTTTATTTGACTTTTCACACCTCCAGCAAAAACCATTTGTGGTAGTACTGATCTTTTTAATTCTATCTGGTGTTAAAATGCTCTGTGTATTTCCAGCTAAATATTTTCCAGTACTGTGTGTTAGAGGTGTAATTAACTGATAGTAAGATGTTAACTTTAATTTCTTCTGTTAACTGCAGTGACTGACCTTTTGTTAAGAACTGCCAGTATGATGGTTTGGGAATTGTTTTATATGTTATTAACTCTTTATATAGATTTGAAATGGAATTTTTCTTTTCACAACTATTATATATAAATGCATACATAAAACTTATTAGATTTGGAATATATTTAAACGAGGAATTATTAATTAATCTGCATAAATCTTGAGTGTGCATTAGAATGCTTTGTAAGGTTAACCAGTCCTGTGTTAGAATATTGTAAGCAGCATTTATCATATGTATATCTAAAACATTTACTTTATTTACACATTGAAACCAGCATAAGAATCCATTTTGCTCCCAGGAGGTTATTATTTGGGACAGTGTGTCTTGAGAACATTGAAGCAAGGCCTCAAATGGCTAATTCCACCTGCAGGACCAATGCCAACATCCCAACCCTAAACAGGCAGAAGGACAGGCGTATGGGAAGTACTTACACAGACTTTGGGGTGACATTTTTATGGGAAATGCTTATGCTTATTACTTGGCAGGTCAATGCTTGCTACCAAGTAATGGTAGTTTACATGTTTCAGTCTAGTGCACAAACAAAATGATCACATCTGTGCTTAATATGCCTTTGTTTGCAATACTGTACTAAGAACACCATTTATAAATACTTACATATTTTAAAATCTGCACTTATTTACTAGCATATCTCCCACTCTTGTGTAATAATTCACTCAATGCACTTTGATGTGTCAGTTACTATTACCCATCAGTTATTTATTTTTATACGGTAATAAAATAAGTTAAAAATAAAAATACAACACATATAATGACATCTAACTCTTGCTTGCAGTAATATATGAATATACTCTAGTGCTTCAGTTACAACTCTCTCTCAATTGTGATTAATGAATTATTTCCTCAAAGCTATACTAATGAAATCATTTAAACACACAATACTATTTATTACTTTATTCAGGTTTACCTGCAGACTCAACAAGTATTTCTAAGTGCCTCTCCTGTTGTCTCATGTTATAGTAGATCTTGTCTTCAGTTGTAAAGAGAAGACATAAGACAATTCTTGTTTACCTGTATTTCACTTTTTTGTCATTAACATATAAGTATATGATTATTATTTACAAGCCATTGCATTCACTGCAGTGTTTCCTTAGCATACATTTGTTTAAATATATATTAACATCTGACTTTTCATACTTTGCTAATTTCCCTTTACTGTCACTTATAAACACAAGACCAGTTTTGGTGGAATGTTTTTTTTAATATTATGGTTTGCATGTAATAACCTCTGAATGTGGCTCAGCATGAATGTGCAGACTCACAGAACAATGTAATAAATATTGGAAGTTTTCATTTCCTAAGCTGTTAAAGTGTGTGCTTGATAGTTTTCTTCCTTAATAATTCTAAACATATAAGGGGATGGTTTAAAAATGTAGGCAAAAGTAAGAGAGAGGTAAATAATATTGGTTATTTCTCATTAAAGTAAGTGTTGGATGTTCACTTCAAACTGCAACTACTCCACTCCCCCAACCTTCACTCTGACTAGGGTGTAGTGCCTGACTGATATCTGCCATGTTGTACGTGCAGTTAGAATTGTGAAAGAAATTACTTTCTTATAGAACTAAATCAATGAACATTTTACTGGCCTACACAAACTATCTGCACACAGTTTAACTACTACTTAAGTTAATGCAATATTAAATGAAACTATAGAAATGCAAACATGTTTTTCTGTACATATGTGTCCAAATGCATGAGCAGCCGAGAGTGTTCTACATCCATAAGTGGCCATAAATGTTCACATACTATTGTGATTCATACAGATAAATGTAAAAGGGCCTAATTTACATATAACAAATGTAAATGAACCTGAATTTACATGAAATAATTTAATATTGACGTATTAACTTGCGATTACTCAAGTTAGCTGCCAAATGACTTAGGAAGCCCTGGACTTTTTAAAGTGAGAAAGAATTATACAAA
The DNA here is from genome assembly GCF_019279795.1 of Protopterus annectens. Classification (NCBI taxonomy): domain Eukaryota; kingdom Metazoa; phylum Chordata; order Ceratodontiformes; family Protopteridae; genus Protopterus; species Protopterus annectens. The sequence goes on from NC_056736.1 coordinate 759,622,921, forward strand.
TATTGGAATTTATTATGAAACACTTCAAAATAATGTAAAATTAGTGAGTTATCTTGTAGAAATTTTTATTTTTACTAACATGATGGGCATATTACCATGGCTTTAGTGACGAGTGTAAAGCTGTCATTTGCAAGTGGAAAGTCTTTACAGTAGCAGGCGAAATGATTAGTGATCTCCAAGAAAATTATTTACTTTGGTGTCATTTAGTGATTGTGCATACATGTGTTTTAATTGTGAGGTACTGACATAATAAGAATGTTTTGATGGCTGAACATACATGTGTCTTTACTTGGAGATTTTTAAGTGTTCCTGAAAAATGAAAGACTGCTCAGAGGTGATCTGTGTCTTACCTACAAGGCAATCTCAGACCCTGACCTAGTAGAGATACACCATATCCAGAAGTCTAACTCCTCAGGCATTACCCAATCAAAAGGCCTAATAAGGCCTCTCCACCAAACTGGAAATCTGTTATAATAAAATTTCTAAATTTGCCACCAAAGCCAAATTCTCCTCCCATCACTGTACTGCCCTTCATTTGTTAAACTGGCTTGAACTCCCCAATCATCTAGATTATCTCCAAATTACTACAGCCCATAAACTAATTTTTCAACCTACTAATTGCCCAGCCCTGTCCAATATTCTCCAACTATACTCCCCTCCAAGATCTCTAAGATCATCCCACCAAAACCTAATCACTGTCCGTAAACCCAATCGTCCTGCTGGGCAGTATCTTCTATTCTTTTCTTTAGCTAAAAAATGGAATTCCTTGCCATCCTCCCTAAGGACTTGTGAAAGCTTTGACACCTTTAAAACTCTTCTACACTCCTACCTTTCTTCCAAATAGAAATGCAACTGCTCTCTCTCCCCACATAGCCTTATGCCTCTCTCTCTCCATAAACCTTTCTCTACCTCTGAACCTAAACCTAACCTGACATAACAGTAAAAGTAATCACCTGTACAACCCTCTTCAACCTCTACCACCTCTGCTCTCTTTCACTTCTCTTTCCCCCTCTTTCCCAGTTGCGTTTTCCTCCATACAATTCAGATACCTTCTAACCTGGGAACATACTCCTGTTCCTCAGTTGTGAACTTCTAACCTTCTAACTTCTTTAGCTAAAAATATAATCTGTAACAAATTATTCCTGTTCTTTAGCTTAAAATTAAATTCTGCACCCTCAACTTCTTCTATAAATCCCCTGTTCCTACTCTGTATCATACCTTCATAAATACTTGACACCATGAAACCATACAACTTATGTTGTTCTCTGACTCTTAATCATTTTTGATTTGTGTTTCTCTTTACTTTGACTGTAACTGTGAACACACTGTGTAACACAATTTTATTTAATTGTAGTCTTCTTCATTTAATTTGAATTTTTATGTGAACAACTGTGTATAACTGCATATATATTTGTACCTCACTTAATTTTGATTTTTATGTAAATAACTGTGTATAATCACTATGTAATGTGGATTTTTATGTGAATTACTGTGTATAATCACTATGTAATGTGGGGATTTTCTCCCCAGGCCTCCACTGAAAATGGGCTCCCTGAGCCCAGTGGACCTCCCTGGTCATCAAGCTGAAATAAATAAATAATAAATAATTCTAATATGTGACATTAACAAGCCCTGCTGGAGATACAGGTTTGTCTCCCAGAGGCTACCCCATTTCTGGAATAGACTCCCCATAAACATCAAAGAAAGTAAGTTGTTGACCCTCTTCAAGTGCAACTTTGATGAGTGGATGGGAAACCACATATTTGTCCCAGGGGTTCCACCTGTGTACCTCACTGGCAGGGGTAACAGGTGCTGACTGAGGTTTCTTTTTCGTGGATAGTATTCAATTTCTCCCCTTCCTTTCCCCCACTACCTTGTGTTCTTGTGGCAGAACTTTATCAGTTATTACTTTAGCTGCACAGTAATATATCCTGTTTACTTCTGTTATATCACATAGATCTTTATAGAGAGTCTTAATTACTGTTTTCATTTGTTTTATCAAACCTCTGAATTTTTGGGTTTTATTGACCTTCTGCAGTCTATTTCTTTCATTGATCTTAATATGTCTATCTATCGCTATTAAATCAAGCAACTCTTCTCTTAGCTCATTTTCTTCTAAACTGAGGGCACATTTTTTGTTATCCATTTCCTGCAGGCATTCTATAGAAAGTTCTATAGCATCTTCCTGTGGTACATTCTCTTCAATTTCATCCTGTGCCATCTGTTGTTCTATCATATGGAAACTCAATGGCCTATCACTCCTCAACATTGACTGCGTCATTTTCCACAGTTTCCTGTTCCTTTCCTTGCTGTCCAGCTTCAAGTGAACATTTATACTGGCTTCCTGTGCAGGGCTCCAAAGTATCTTGATATGTCACCTGACCAATTGCTTCCTGTTCCACTGGTTTACCCTTAATTTGTATGCCCATTGCTCTATCCTGTTGTGGTGCTTTCTAAATTAGATTTTCAACACTAAATCCTTCACTTCGCAGGTACTCCATAACCTCAGTTTCTATTTCTTTAATTTCTCTATTACAAATCTCCTTTTCTACTTTTCCTCTTTGTCTTCTTATTTTTTGTATTGTAAAGTTTTCCATGTCTGGATTGTTTTGCCTGTATTATTCTTCAAATATCTTGCAAGTTTTATTATTATGAATGCATTCATGATACTGCAAGTGTTAGTATAGCACAACTTTACTTGGCTGGACTGAGCATTTGCATGTGTGTATAATTATGGGGTTTCTGTTACCAAAATGTCTTATAGGGGAATGTCAGGCACAGTTTCCTAACAATAACTCAACACGCAGGTAGTTGAGTCCACCAACAAGATTCCTACATCCAGAACATTGGAATGTCAAAAATCAATATTACTGACTGTTCCCCTTTCTGGACCAATGGTAATGCTTGTTCCTGGCTCCACAGCAGTAGGGAGATTTGAGGTTCAGTATTTGTTTTGGGTGTGCTGGTATTTGGTATTTCAACTTTCATTGAACAGTTTTGGGCATGGGTAGACTCGACCACCTGTGTGCCGAGTTACTGATAGGAAACTGTCAGGCACACATGGTTAGTACTGTGTAGTTTGACTGATGATTATATCAAAAGTTTTTGCGTACAACTGTGGCCTTTTTTTCATGTGTAGTAATGGTGCAAAACCAGGGATCAAGGCAGAGAAAGAGCAATTTCAGTCATGAAGATAAATGCATCCTCATGGCAGCCCTTAGAACATATAGGAAATGTCTGGTAAAGGGGAGGCCCACACAAACTGACAGAACCAAAGCTTGGAATCAAGTTGTTCTGGACATTAATGCAATGGGTGGCAAAACTGCACACTAACACACTACAAAAAGAGAGAAAATGATATGGTAGAATGTGCTAGAAGCTAGGCAAGAACGAATGCAACTGGTCATACCAGTACTGGGGGAGGGGCTTCAGCAATTATCTCATTAACACCAGATGAATACCTCCTGTCCCTCTGTGGGGATGACTATGACACATACCATGATGACACTGAAATAATCAGAGGTGGACTGGACACTGGCCATTACTAATGTCTGCAGCAGCAGCACTTCTCTGCTCAGAAAAGTTGGTTTAAAAATAGTAACACTCATGTATATATCGAACTGAATGCTGACAAGAAATGGTCACATTAACCCCATGACAATTACTGTAGATAGGCGACCCTCCACATCAACACTGAATGACAATGAAGACAGCGGCCATGGTAAATGTCTCATGTCTCAATAGTCTACGCTATTTATTTATTAGTAATGGTTTCAAATTATTTTTTACAGGGTCAGTAGCAGAAAGAAACAATTTCACTACACTAATAAATCTGGGGGATATCGGCAGCATGGCTGTTGAAGATGATAACATGGTTATATTTATGAGGCAGCCCATGGAAAGTGGTACTCAGTACCCAAGTTTGCTGGGAGGGTCTCACATCCCACAACATGTTAGTAACTCTGCAGGAAGTGACAGTGCATCACAAAGTCACATGTTAGTAACTGCAGGAAGTGACAATGCATCACAAAGTCACATACTAGTAACTCCGCAGAAAGTGACAATGCATCACAAAGTCACATGTTAGTAACTTTGCAGGAAGAGACAGTGCATCACAAAGTCACATGTTAGTAACTGCAGAAAATGACAGTGCATCACAAAGTCACATGTTAGTAACTCTGCAGGAAGTGACAGTGCATCACAAACTTGCATGTTAGTAACTCTGCAGGAAGTGACAGTGCATCACAAAGTCACATGTTAGTAACTCTGCAGGAACTTATATAGCCAAACTGGAAGCCAAGCTCTCTCCAGCCAAGGCTGTACTAGACATTCAAGAGGAGAAGGTAAACACCTGCACCACAACACACTCAACACATAGTCCATCAAAATCTACACTGCCTAAACTCACACATAGTAACAGAAAACACAAACCTACATTTGCAGAGGCTCTCAATAAAAATCTGCCCAAACAACAGAGACCTCCAAAGCTGAAACGGAAGCAACCACCCCGCCCAACACTACCCAAATGACACATAGCCTACAAAATCAGCATACCACTCAACCTCAGCCCATAAGGCAAAACAATGTACCCAACACACTAGTCATAGGTGACTCTATAGTCAGGCACACTGATGTCCCACTCACCAGGCTAAACAAGGAGAAAGGTACTGTCAGCTGCCTGTCGGGTGCCAGGATCCACCACATAATGCAAGCACTCAGGTCAATCCACAACAAGTACAAATATAACTCTGTCATTGTTCATGTAGGTGTGAATGACCTGAGACGTACCTCCCTGGACTACATGAAAAGAGACATGGAGGAGCTCTCGGATCATGCAGCCCAGGCAGGTATGACCTTAGCCCTGAGTAGCATCCTGCCATTGCCCAGAATGATACCACAATACAAGGACAAAATGATTGATTTCAACAATTGGCTAAGCTTCTGGTGTCATTCTAAGGAGATCCAGTGTCTGTCTGCCTGGGACGACATAATTGACAGACCATGATGCTTTGCCAGAGATGTCCTGCACCTGTCGCCCCTGGGATTCCGGATACTGGTAAGGCTTGTGCCATCCCTATAGTGCCTTTTCAGGCAAGGTTCAAATGACAAACTCACCACCATAGCAGGTATAAGCAAGCAAAATCTGAGGCTAGTGCTACTCAATGCTAGAAGTCTAAACCTCAAAATGCACTCACTCGAGACAATCATTAAAATGGAGAACATCAACATCTGTCCAGTGATGGAGACCTGGTTCAAGTCTCCAGAGAGCACCTCTGCATTATCAGGCTATAAGTCATACCACACTTTTTGGCCACCTAACCTGGACCAAAACACTAAAGGAGGAGGCATGTCCATATTCATTAAGGATATCCACACCTCCAGGCTAGTTGCTCAACATAATGCATCTGAAATTATCCAAGCGCAACTACACTGGGCAAGACTGGAATCCAGGTTGTAGCTTGTTAAAGATCCCCCACCATGCCCCAGGATGCCCACTCCACATTTCTTGATATACTGGGTAATATTAAGGTACAGCCCAATACCCTAATAATGGGCAATTTCAACTACCCCACCATCAAATGGGAAAACTGCTTGTGTACTAACTCATTTGCTAAACGCTTTCTGGAATTCATAAAGTCCAGTGTCCTGGATCAGCTTGTTCATACCCCCACCAGAGGCAGCAATATCCTGGACCTGGTCATTACCTATATGGGCAACTGATGTTCCACTCCAGAGGTCAACTCATCACTGGTCAGATCCGACCACAAGCTAATCACCCTTGACATCAATATCCTGCCCCCACCCACCATTAAGTAAACCACCATAAAAAACATCTCCAAAGTCAACTTCATGCTTCTTAAGACAGAAGTGGCATGCTTCATGACACCCATACTGATGGAAAATAGAGGTACGACTGCTGAATCCTATTGAAATGCACTGTATAAGCACATACAAGAGTGCATGGATCGTGCCATCCCCAACAGAACCAAGACGCTATCCTCCAAAAAAAGGAAGCCAATCTGGTGGTCCCCTGCCATAAACAAACTCTACAACAGAAGGAAGAAGCTGTTGCAAAAGAGTAAAATCCCCTGACTGCAGGAACTCCCTGGTCAGCCTTAGTAAGAAGCTGAGATCCCTTATAAAATCCTCCAAAGTTAGTTACGAAAATAAAATCGCCACTGATTCTAAAGACAACCACAAAGCATTCTATAGTTATGTCAAGAATCTCAATGGCGATACTCAGATCTGCTCTGAGCTATAGCACAACGGCACTAGATATACAGAACCAACTGATACTGCCAACATCCTGGCAGATAGGTTCAGTGTAAACTTCACCCCCCCCTCACACCCCAAAAGCCCATCACTATACCAGAGGAATGCAAAGCCCCTGTAATCATGGCTTCACAAGTAAAAAACACACACTCCAAAACCAAGAACACAGCATCCATGGGACCTGACAGCATCCCAGGCTGCATTCTGCATGAACTACAGAATTAACTGGCACCCCACCTAAGTACCATGTTCAATCATCATCTCACTTTAGGCTTTGTGCCTAATGAATGGCACACAGCAATGATTATCCCACTCCACAAAGGGGGCATCACCATGGACCCTGGGAACTACCGTCCCATTAGCCTAACAAGCCTTGTCTGCAAGGTCATGGAATGTATCATCTTGGAGCTTATATACAAGGACATAGGTAACCTCCAAACCCTGGACCCCACTCAGTTTGGGTTTGTAAAATGTAGGTCATGTCTCCTAAACCTGACTGACTTCTTTGAAGCAGTAACCAGCACTGTGGATGAGGGTAAGGTGGTGCACACAGCCTATCTTGACCTCGCCAAGGCTTTTGACACCATCCTCCACTCTGGAATTATAGATAAACTCACTAGATTGGGCATAAGTCCCTATGTCACAAGATGGGTGGTCAACTGGCTCACTGACAGAATCCACACAGTGAAAGTAGCCAACTTCAAATCCAACTTCAGACCAGTGACAAGTAGAGTAACACAGGGCTCAGTCCTGGGTCCACTCCTGTTTGGCATCTACTTCTCAGAAGTCCAGGCTAATACAGCAGGTCTTTGGCTAATGAAGTTCACAGATGACTACAAACTAGGTGCCATAATGGAATTGCCTAATGATGTGGACATTCTACAAAGGGGCCTCAGTGAGACTGATACGTGGTTTCAAAGAAATGACCTCAAGCTCAATGCCAAGAAGTGCATTGTCATCCCCTATGGGAAAAACACTGTACCCATGAACTACCACATAGGTGGTAGCCTACTAAACATTGAAAGTGTGATAAGAGACCTTGGGACACAGGTGGAGAGTAGTCTCTCCTTTGATAATCACATTGCCACAGTAGTCAGGAAATCCTTCTACATGGCATGTTCCTCTTTACTCATCCCTAATCAGACCCATTATAGAGTTCAACGCCCTGTTTGGCATGTACCTCGCAAGACATCTACAACAACTAGAAAGGCCACAGAAATACCTCACTAAGAGGATTACCAGCCTCAAACAGATGCCATATGCAGACCATCTAAAAAAAACTCCAGCTCTATTCCATCACTTATCACCTACTTAGAGGTGACCTCTGCCTAACATACAAAGCCATGTCAAACCCAGATCTGTTGAACATGCTACACTTAAAGAAACCCCAACCCCCCCGAACCACATGCTTCAGGGACCTAAACCTTGCCATCACAATAAAGAAAACATGCTGAAGGGATAGATTCTTACTTTCCATGCTCTGCAACAGACTACCCATTCACATCAAGCAAAGCTCCTCATTAGTTCTCTTTAAGAAAATTCTCAACAATTGGATGGGAAATAAGAAATTCTCCCCAGGGATCACTTCTGTGGCTCTGCTAGACAAGGGTGCAGGAAAATAACTTTCTTGGGTGGCAAAATACAGGGAACTTTTTTGGCTAGGCTTATATAGGCCCCAGGGTCGATAGCCTAGCACCTACATATGAACCTAAGTGACAATGCATCACAAAGTCACATGTTAGTAACTCTGAAGGAAGTGACAGTACATCACAAAGTCACATGTTAGTAACTCTGTAGGACGTGACAATGCATCACAAAGTCACATGTTAATTCTGCAGGAAGTGACAATGCATCACAAGGTGACATGTTACTAACTGTTGGAAGTGACAGTGCATCACAACATCATGTTAGCAACTCTGCAGGAAGTGACAATGCATCAGAAAGTCACACGTTAGTAACTCTGCAGGAAGTGACAGTGCATCACTCACATGTTAATAACTCTGCAGGAAGTAACAGTGCATCACAAAGGGGTTGGGAGGGTGGCCTAATGGTCAAGATGTTTGCCTTACAAACACAAGGTGCAGGGTTTGAGTCTCACAGGGGATAATTGGCTAGGCTTACAATGGCTTGCAAGGGCAGTTAGCCTAGTACTAACCTATGAACCTAAGTCAAGCACATACTGCCATTACAATCCAGCTTATAAAGGAAGAAAACCCCTGCACCTCTATACCAGTATTTCCAAATCCAGGCAAACACTTTGAGGTTGATGACAGGTATTCAGAGGTAGCAGTGTCCACAGTCACACATTTACAAAGGGAAGCCAGGTGCAATCATATGTTACAGCTACCCCAGAAAACACGAAAAGTATTGGTTGCCCAGCTGCAAATGTGCTGTGGCATTGCTAGGGTTCAAAGCACTGCCACAGAGGGTCAGAATCCTTCAGGCAATATGAAACGATTTTTAAAGTAGGGAGAAAGTTATGATCACACTGATGCATAGTATGGTGGCACATCCATAGCTGCCTCCATTTATACAGTAGTTAGGACCTACCAGACTCAAGCAGGACTCATGCTTGGAAGGGGAAAAGGACTGGAAGCTGTCCAGACATGAGGGGGCAAATCATGTGCTTCTGAAGAAAGTACTGTAATTAATCAGGGAGAAAATGCACACTGGATTTCATGCAGGCTACACCAGCATTCATCTACACCTACCAGAATCTCTCATTCAAGATACTGATCATGTTTATAGGATCATAGTAGGTTACAAGGCTATCGACCTAGAGGTCATTTCAAGCCTAGCCACTTCAGCCCAAAGTAATGCCATAGATACTCCAGGCAATACCCAGGACTGTGTTTAGTAATGACTGTCCATATCTAGTAGGGTTGTGGGTGCTATCCCTGGTAAGAATTCACAGTGCCCCATCCACTCATCCAGATTCCTTTTGAACAGTGTCATTGAGATGCTCTGCTTCATGTGAATTAGCAGCCTATTCCAAAGACACAGAAGTGACTTGGAGACAAATCTGTCCGTCCAGCATGTCCTATTCAAGTTGCAGGCCCTACTTAGGTCCTTGGAATGGGTAACTCTGGTTTTGTTTGATTAATGGATGTACAGCAGATTCATTAGGTTTGAGTCGGAGCTTGCTCTGTAAGCCAGGCATAATGCTCCCCTAAAAAGTCTGTACGATGCAGCACCATCGGATCAGTATCTGCAGGATCACCTGTATCAAGCAGATCATAAAATTGGACCAACTCATGATACATCTCCTCTTCAAACTCACATACAATATCACCTAGTCGATCTTTAATTGATCTTGGCATAGTGTGAATCAACTCTGACAATTCTGTTACTTACAATTTGACATTCAGAAACAGGTGAATTTTTCTCTTAAAAGAAGTAAGTTATTTAAAAAAATGGGGACCCAGGATGCTTTTCAACTGTATGCATTTCTTTCTTGTAATGATACTGCTTAAAACCTCATGGAAACTGTGTAAAGAAATATGTATGGCATAACATGAGACTGCATTCATTAACATTAATGATCTATGCATTACCATTCTTACAGCTGGAAGTTACCTACAACGTCAAAGTATTAATACACGAGTTTTCATGGAAGCATTAATTAGAAAAAATACATATTAAAATGAGTATCCTGCCATGTAAAACAACACTGTGGCAACTTCACCCTCAGCACTGCACAAATGATGATTTTTTTTGTCTCTGAAGTCACAAGTTACTGTGTATAACAAAATGAAAAAAATCTGATGAGCAGTACTTCAGAAAAAAAACATACTTTAAACTAAGAAAAATTGCATACAATAAAGATGGCATGATACATTTAAGAGAAATGTTAAAGTGAGGTTTTATGCAAACTAAATTTATCTAGGACATGCAAATTCAAGTATATGTAACAGTGAATAGGAAACCAACAAGGGTTTTGCATTTTGCTGCATATTATTATAAGAAGCAGGAAATTACAGCATGTTAGAGAATGGCAAAATGTATATCAGCTCCCTGACTGGAGAATGAAAATTCTCCAGCAGGGTATTAGTGTACAACTAATGCCAGCTGAAAAATGAGTCCGCTGCTTCACGGCAGCATATCATGGTGCCATTATTTTCAATCACTAAGCAGCACTTTTACGGTATAGCGAGTGTAAAATGTGAAAAAAAAGAAGCCAATTAAAAAAAAAGTGTGTGTGTGGGTTTATATCTGTATGTGAGTGTATGCATGCAGGTCAGTGAAAGTGAGACATTATTTTATGCTCACTAAGCAATGCGTTTGCTGTTTAGCGAGTGTAAAATAAAGAAAAAATTAAAAATAAAGTGTGCGTGTGTGTGTGTGTTTGTGTGTGCATGTGCGTGTATGAGAGTAAGAGAGATCGATCGAGTAAAACAGAAAAAAACTGTCTGTGTTTGTGTGTTTATGTTTCTGCCTGCATGTGAGTGAATGCATGCATGAAGGCAGAAGAGACTGTGTGTGTGTGCATGTGTGTGTGTGTGTGTGTGTGTGTGTGTGTGTGTGTGTGTGTGTGTGTGTGTGTGTGTGTGTGTGTGTGTGTGTGCATGTGCATGTGTTAGAAACAAGAGAGAGTAAAGTGTGAAAGCAAACTAGTGATTCCTTGGCAGCAGCAGCAGTTTTGCGTAACTTTCGACCTCAGACATAGTTCTCAATCTATTAGCACAAGAAGTCTGGACAAAGCCTGACATAATGGGGGGAGAAATGCTAAGAAATAGGGAGACATTTTAAATATTGCTCTTATAAACTTAGAAAGTTGCTAGAATAACAGGATTTGTGTTAACCTGTATTTTCCAAAGGATATAAAATCTAAAACTCATATGCAAGCCATTATATAGCAACTTTAATCTTTAGATCATCCCAGTGGTTTATCAAAAAAATGAGGAACGGACCGAAAATATGAGTAAAAAATCTGGGCATTCTGCAAAGATATGTACATTGAGAGGTATGCTCTTAGAAAAGGTATCTGGATAAGTCTAAAATAAAAGGGACAAAGTCTCAAAATAGGAACATATTTTAAATGCTTTGTGTTTGCATGCATTTCCTGAAGCAGAGATATGTGTGTGTGTGTGTGCGCTCGTGCGTGCGTGCGTGTGTGTGTGTGTGTGTGTGTGTGTGTGTGCGCGTGTGTGTGTGTGTGTGTGTGTGTGTGTGTGTGTGTGTGTGTGTGTGTGTGTGTGTGTGTGTGTGTGTGTGTGTATATCTACCACTGGCAGCAGCAGAGACATTTGTATATCTCTGGACCCTTCAGCTGAAGAAATCTGGTTAAAGCCTAAAATAAAAGGGAAACAAAGTCTCAAAAATAAGAACAGATTTTAATTATTGCTCATGTGATGCTCCTGCACTGGCCCAGTAATCAAGGAGCCTCAATCCTAACTGCTATGGTTTGTGTTAGATTGAATTTTCTGAAGGAAATAAAACACGGAAACTCATATGTATGTCATTATTTACTATTATACCATGACCCCCCCAAAACGTGCATGCTGATTGGCCAGCGTGCACATTGTAAATCGAGTTATATTAATGGAAAAAGGTCCGGTCGCCCGGACTTTTTTCCATTAGTATAACTCTACTTTTAAAACACTGTCTCGCTATGTTAAATGGGTTTAACATAGCAAGACAGCTTTAAAATAAGCAACGGACATCTCCGTTGCTTATTTTAAAACTGTCTCACTATGTTAAACCCATTTAACATAGCGAAAACAGTAAAAAAAAAGCAACGGAGATCTTGCTTTCTCTGTTGCTTTTGCCCACAGCTCTGATGTACTGCGCAGGCGCGCAGTACATCAGAACTGCCGCGGATGCCAGACATCTGCGGAAGGGCAGTAAACAGGCATTATACTATGCCATTATTTAAGAAAAGTAATAGTTTCTTTTCTTAAATAATGTCATGGTATAATAGCAATAACCCTCTTCTGGGTGTGGGTAATGCTGTATTTACCCACGGTTGGCTTTGTTTGGTCCCTCGGACTTCGCCCTCGGGACCAAACCACGCCAACCGTGGGTAAATCCAGCATTACCCACACCCAGGCGTGGGTTATTGCTATAATCTCAGTCTCCAATGACTGGCAATAAACCAAACATTTTAGAAAGGGACCAAAATAATGAAGTAAATACCTGTTTTTTTAATGTTATTATTTTGTATGTAAAATGTTTCCTGAAACACCATTAACATATACTACAGCGAGTTTGAAACATTAGGCAGAGGAACTATTTTACATCCAAAATATATAAAAAAATAGTACTTAAAAAGTAAATAAGTAAAACAACAATTTTACATTGAGACCATTCTCTAAGTGCAATAATGCCCTCCAGGGTGTGTGCTAATGGGTAATTAATGCCTTTTCAGTGTGAGCACACCTTAATTACACATTAACACACCCTGTTGGGCATTATTGCTTGCTTAAATTTCTGGATTTGGTAGGTATATATTACATATTATCACTAAAATACATCTTTCACACTCCTAGTTTGCATATTTTTTAATTGAAGGGTATGCATTTTATTCGAGCAATATCTGTAAAATGGCAAATAATATGGCCCTAAAAACACAACCTATTTCTTCCTATTGTTACTAAATAAGCACATGCGTATTGAGAAGCAACCAGTCTTGAGGGTGTATGAGATAGCAAAGAATTTCCATTAATTGTCTGAAAGTTCTGGGAAAATTATCTGCTGTATAGATACAAAATATGTAATTTCAAACACCATGTGAACTTAAATTTGGTGAGTGTCATTACAATTTTTGGAGCTGTAAATACTGACACAGAAGACTGTGTTTTGGAAGCAACATGCACTCATTCAAGTCAGCAGAAATTCTGTCTGCATGTGAACGAAGCTGAGTAGTGAAGACACAGTGCGCATGCAGCATTTCAGTCTTATGACATTTATTTTATAAGATATTTTAGGGGGTGGGAGCTTGGCATAATGGTTAAGGTGTTTACCTTGCAGACACAAGGTGCAGCGTTTGATTCTCGCATGGGGTAACTGGCTAGGCTTAAAATGGCCCAAAGAGGCAATTAGCCTAGTACTAATCTATGAACCTATCTATCTATGAACCACCATTAATCTCACACAAGTTTTTCTTGTGCAGGTGATGCTTTAACTGTGGTGCTCACCATCAAATAACTTTATAAAATATAAATGAGATTTGCTCAATGAAATGTTGCCATTTTGTTAAAGAACACACATGTAAGCTGTGTTGGTGTGACAGAAAATATTTTATTTCCAATTAATTCTGCAAAGCAATGTTTTGGCCCAAAGGCCATGAAAGGTAAACAGTGGAAGATAAATATCTAGCTATCCAAGAACTTTACTGCACTCCTTAATGAAAAATACAAATGTGCATTCAATGATCTCCCTCACTAAAATGCATTTAAATGAAATGCATTGACACTGATGAGAGATGCGAAGAGCAAATATCAACCACACCCTCCTCGAGAGAGATCCATCCTTGGCGACAGCCTCATGGTCCTGACTAGTGAAAGTTCAAACGTTTGCTTTTCATCCACCTTGGTGGATAATGAGAGACTTGAGAAAGGTATAACCAAACAACCACTTTGTTGGGTGCATCTAGCAATGTCGGTGCCAACCTCCCCTCCAGCTGTTCATAGGTAGTTACTAGGTATGCAGTCTTGGAGATCATTGAGGAGTCTCTCCTGGTTTTCCCATTGCCCCAAATCGCTGTCTGCTTAGGTAAATGAAGGCAGGTGGAATCAAACCCTGCACCGCAGAAAATAGCTTCTTAACATCTCACTGACTTCTGTGTTGTCACACCATGGTTGGCAGACTATAACCATTGTTCAGCCAGGTTGCATCCATAGAGTAGGTTCATAGATTAGTACTAAGCTAACTGCCCTTGCGAGCCATTTTAAGCTTAGCCAATTATCCCTTGCAAGACTCAAACTCTGCACCTTGTGTGGCAAACACCTTAACCATTACGCCACCCTCCCAACCAGTCAAATGTATGAGGTGCAGTAGCACTCAAGACCAAGGAATCTTCTCCTCAGGCCTCCAATGAGCCTAGCAAGGGTCAAAGATTCTTGTTAAGGAGAATCTACTGGGTCCTTCCATGGCTGTAGGGCTCAAAGTTTAGGTGCAGAGACTAGATGTGTGCTGGTATTTAGCATCGCAGGTATGGGAAGGCACCATAACGAGGTGTAGGTTGATGCTACCGCTAGCCTTGCACTGGCCTATCTGGTCCTTCAGGCATCCTCTGTTGTTGTAGCATTGAACACCAGTCTTCTACTACTTGATCTCCTGTGGTCATCTGTACCTATTTGGGAGCATGTAATTAGTTCAATGGCATTTTAATTGTGCTGGAATACTGCTGACTAAACCTTAGTTTTGGTAATATTGAATACAGTTCATTGTCCCTGGCTCTGGGAGTACGAGAGCATTCTGTTACCCAGAGAATAAGTGACCTCATATTTAGTATATTCCGAGTACTGGCTGCTATAGGGATTCCTATGAAATGCCAGTTTAGGGATGCTATTCATGTATTTCAGTTTTTATTGATTTTCCAGTATACAAAATGCAGAGTTTTTGCATGCAGTGGTATGAGTGACTTGCTTGACTCCGTCTGCACCTAGTAAGTGCAGGGGTATCCACTGTGGTGTCAACATTTGTACAGGGTCTACTCACCCTCTACATCCTGGAAAAAATAAATTGGACCCAGCAGATTCTTATTTCTATGTGTGATAAGTGCTATAAATCCTCTCTTCTCTACAGCTGTTGAAAAGGATACCTCCCTCGGGAAAATTGGGCAGGCAGATAAAATCTTTTGTGGACCAGGAAATGCCCCTCACCTTCCCACAGAAGTGTCTCAGACTCTTCCACTGAAAGGTGGCCATAGAGACCAACCTCCTTCAGAAAAGGCCAGAGATTGCACTTCCACATCTTCAAGTTCTAAAGCAGATGGGAGACTTCTGCCTCATTCTAGACCTCAGCAACTTGGTAATGATATTCTGTATGCCATGTTCCAGATGGCAACTATCCATCTGGTCAAATCTTTGCTACCATATGGTGTCTGGATACCATCACAGGACAAAATGCAGACTTTATGGTTCATCAAGTCTGGATTCCACATACCTATTTCTTTCAGGTAAGAGCAGGTGCCCACCTCTTTCAAAAAAATGTGCTGTAGTCTGTTGTATCCACTGCACCTATCATGTTTAGTAAGGTGCTAGCTGTGATGTACGAGGCTTTCAGGAAAGCATTCAAAGAACCTCCATGTATTTTTTAACCTAGATCATGAGCTCTTTGTAACTCAGTCAAGTGTCTCCCTGTTAACATTGTTGCCTTGAATACTATCATGGTTTAAAGTCTGGTGAAGGACTCCTTAAACTTTGAGAAGCTCTCTCTTATCTCATTGAAGAGAATTGCTTTATTGGGATGAGATGGAAGTTCTTCAGCATCAGTCATTCATTGCTGCAGGAAATGCAGAGAAGGTACACATGGAGAGGACACAGTGAGGGTTCTGTGCAGGGAATGCAGAGTAGGTACACATGGAGAGGACATAGTGAGGGTTCTGTCCAGGGAATGCAGAGTAGGTACACATGGAGAGGACACAGTGAGGGTTCTGTGCAGGGAATGCAGAGAAGGTACACATGGAGAGGACACAGTGAGGGTTCTGTGCAGGGAATGCAGAGAAGGTACACATGGAGAGGACACAGTGAGGGTTCTGTGCAGGGAATGCAGAGAAGGTACACATGGAGAGGACACAGTGAGGGTTCTGTGCAGGGAATGCAGAGAAGGTACACATGGAGAGGACACAGTGAGGGTTCTGTGCAGGGAATGCAGAGAAGGTACACATGGAGAGGACACAGTGAGGGTTCTGTGCAGGGAATGCAGAGAAGGTACACATGGAGAGGACACAGTGAGGTTTCTGTGCAGGGAATGCAGAGAAGGTACACATGGAGAGGACACAGTGAGGGTTCTGTGCAGGGAATGCAGAGAAGGTACACATGGAGAGGACACACTGATGTGTCTGGGATTGCAATTTACTGCCCCTTTTGTGCTTGGAGATGATAATTATTTTTATGATGCTTTTTACACACCTGAGGATGAAGTACTGCAGTGGGTGGCTATAAGATGGCAGTAGCTGCAAACTCAGTCATCAACCTTCACATGGCATTATATCCCTGTTACTGGACTTCCCACCATTCTCAGTGTGGGTCTTCTGTTCCTGAAGCAGATCCTGATGTAGGTCCTGAACATGGCTGCATCATTAGCTGTGATGGTTTGGATGCTCCTGTAGCTCTTCCATGGTCTAAGGAAAATGGAGCCAACAGCAGAAGAAGGTAGCTGGCAGTATATCTGACCATAAAGGTTCAGGATGGAGAGCTGAGACCAGACTTTCTCCTGCTCAGGTCTGACAACCAGACTATTATGTAGTATGAAAACAAATAAGGTAGTATATGTTTTTATTTATTTATTTATTTAACATTTGTTAACCAGGAAAGTCCAACTTGGAATGAAGCCAGTTTTCATTTATATGTTCACCCCCCCCCCCATTCTGAGAAGTGATGAAACATGGCGGTGCCCTCCCCCTCATTCTGAGAAGTGATGAAACATGGCGGTGGACCCCCCATTCTGAGAAGTGATGATTCATGGCGGTGGCCATAATAAGAAGCAGAGCCCTTATGGCTATTTGTGTCCTTGGAGATATGACCCTGCTGCAGGATTCCTCAAGCTCACTTTTGCTTTTTTGCTCAGCTTAGGATTTAAGAGTCTTATCTGGTCAGAATTTCATGGAACTGGGCCACCACAAAGACTGGTGTTTTACTAAATGGTAGAAGGTAGTCCTCACACTTTTCTACTTGGTTCAGCACGTTATGGAGTGGTTCATGGCACAGGCACTCTTGTTTACATGGCATAGAAGATTCCTGTTCATACTCCATCTGATTCCATGACTTTCTTACAAAATTCAGAGAAGAACGACTAAAGCTTATACTTCTTAATGGCTGAGAAAAGTAAGGTCTGAGGTGGATAAGGAAACCACTCCCATGCTACCTCAAGGCATGGATCTTGGCTTATCCTTTGCTTCTACTGGGTACTGTGGTAAGAGTCTTAGAGGTTACTAGACCACCCAGAAGTTTTCAATTCATCAAACATACTTTATCAAGTGGTAAAGGTTCACCATCTGTAGAAAATTAAAACCATATGCTGCCTCAACTGCTCTATTTACATGCCATTCTAACTAAATTCAACCTTATTGTGTAATTTGGGTCTCAGTTATTCCACAGTCAAGCAATATGCCTCTTTAACTGATCATGCCCCTGTGGAGAGCAAGGCAATGACCTAGTGGCTTTGCAGATCTGATCACATCTGAAAACAAAACACTCCTGGCTTTTGTATTGAACAGTCTTGGCTAACCTGAGCATGAACCATCATCTTGAGTCACAGAATCTCAGAGCTTCAAAACCTAATTTGAAAGGGATTATATTTTTTGCCCTCCCTGCTCGCATGGCTTTTCTCCAGATACTCCATTTTCCTCCCAGATTAGATAGACATGTGATAGGAGTACTAGTGGCTCAGAACCACCCATAGGTGTGTAGAGTGTATGTGTCATAATGACTAAAAGCCAGTTACCTGCTTCCACTTCTTACTTGACTATTAAACCCTGTGGATATTGGTGACTGTTCATGGGATTGCTGCTGTAATAGGATGTGATTCGGCAGCTCTGGATCGAAGAATATTTTGTCTTGTGGAAGGACTGTGTGTCCCTTAGGACCAAACCATATTTTTCACAAGAGTGGTCTTAGAACTGTCTTTAAATAATTCCATTCCCCTTGATATTTGAGGAGAAAGGCAGCTCGACACACAGAGGTACATTACAGCTCAGGCGCTACCTGAACAAGATGCATCAGTTCAGGTAGATATCAATGTCCATTTGTTTGGTGATGAAGGAGTCTGCAGTAGAGAAACAAACTAGTTCACAGTGCAATGTTGACTGGATGGTCTTTTGAAATCAAATGGCTAAACACATACTGGGAATTGCTATTGTCAAATATCAGTCCACTGGGGTGTAGCTGCTTCAAGTACTCTCTGTAAGCATGTCTCCACTGCAGCCATTGATAAACCAGCCATTTGATCATGAGTTTACACCTTCAGAAAGGTTTAATACATGCAGAGGTATTCCAGTAGTCAGGCTTCCTTTAAAACTTTAAAGATATAAGGTTTTGGCATTCGGAGGTTTTGCCTTTTGGACCTTTCTTTACCTACATCCTTCCAGAAGCTTGTATTGCAAGTCAATCCACTGCAGAGGACTCTTGATTTCAGCAGTAAAAGTTATCTGCTCAACATATCATTTGCTCTGTTACAGTATACTCTGTAAGAGGTATTTATTACCCTCCTATAATTCACCTGTCATTGGACAGCAATCTTTCTACTGTCTGAAGCTGAAATTCTCTATCAGTCTGCTGCTCCTTTTTTTGTTTCCCATCTTGCTGGCTATGCTCACTCAATAGATGGGTGTTAAACTGAGGGACACATGGGCTATCCAGCCACTTCAAGTCTTAGGGCAATACTACAGCATGCATGACAAACAGCAATACTACAGTACGCATGACAAAAAGCAAAATACCACAGTACATGTGACAAAAACTAATACAACAGTATGCATGTCAAAAAGTAATACTACAGTACGCATGACAAAAAGTAATAGTATGCATGTCAAAAAGTAATGCTACAGTACGCATGACAAAAAGCAAAATACTACAGTACGTGTGACAAAAACAAATACTACAGTACGCATGTCAAAAAGTAATACTACAGTACACATGACAAAAAGTAATAGTATGCATGTCAAAAAGTAATGCTACAGTACACATGACAAAAAGTAATACGACAGTACACATGACAAAAAGTAACAGTACGCATGTCAAAAAGTAATGCTACAGTACGCACGTCAAAAAGTAATACTACAGTACACATGACAAAAAGTAATAGTACGCATGTCAAAAAGTAATGCTACAGTATGCATGACAAAAAGCAATGCTACAGTACGCATGACAAAAAGCAAAATACTACAGTACGTGTGACAAAAACAAATACTACAGTACGCATGTCAAAAAGTAATACTACAGTACACATGACAAAAAGTAATAGTACGCATGTCAAAAAGTAATGCTACAGTACGCACGTCAAAAAGTAATACTACAGTACACATGACAAAAAGTAATAGTACGCATGTCAAAAAGTAATGCTACAGTATGCATGACAAAAAGCAAAATACTACAGTACGTGTGACAAAAATGAATACTACAGTACGCATGTCAAAAAGTAATACTACAGTATACATGACAAAAATAATAGTATGCATGTCAAAAAGTAATGCTACAGTATACATGACAAAAAGTAATATTACAGTACACATGACAAAACGTAATAGTATGCATGTCAAAAAGTAATACTACAGTACACATGACAAAAAGTAATAGTATGCATGTCAAAAAGTAATGCTACAGTACACATGACAAAAAGTAATACTACAGTACACAAGACAAAAAGCAAAAAAATACAGTACGTGTGACAAAAACTAATACTACAGTATGCATGTCAAAAAGTAATACTACAGTACACATGACAAAAAGCAATACTACAGCACATGTGACAAAAACTAATACTACAGTACGCATGTCAAAAAGCAAAATACTACAGTATGTGTGACAAAAACTAATACTACAGTACACATGACAAAAAGTAATACTACATTACACATAACAAAAAGTAATAGTACGCATGCGCATGTCAAAAAGTAATACTACAGTACACGTCAAAAAGTATTGCTACAGTACACATGACAAAAAGTAATATTACAGTACACGTCAAAAAGTATTGCTACAGTGCACATGACAAAACGTAATACTACAGTACACATGACAAAAAGACAGCAAGCCTTTACAGACAGGACTGCAAGAAAAATACAATTTGTTGAGAACAGCAGGAGAGGAGACACAAATCACTGCAGATGACTCCTTCATAGATCTGCTGATATAGTGACTGCATATCTGTTAATCTAACATCAGGAATCATTCTGAAAGTTAAGATACAATCACAAATTAATAACATTGATAGTATCTTTCATGAAGGGAAAAGGGAAAAAGTCTCAGACATAGGGGACATTCTGGAGGCTTTTAATTATCATTATGCAAAGCATCATAAAGATAAAATAAGTACAAATGAATGTGAGAAGTTAGAGAATATAGTTCCCAACTTAACAAGAATTCCTGAGGAACGTAAGTTAGATCTACAAAAACCTATTTCTCAAAAGGAAATTATAGATGGGATTAAAGGAAGTAAGTCTAATAAAGCACCTGGAATAGATGCAGTGGCAGCTGGTGACTTCAAATCAAAGGGGAGCTGCAGGAGACAGCTGAATGGGTGGGGTCAATGGGAACGGGTGTGGCCAACTAGAAAGGGGAGGAGCTATGATCAAAACCACAAAAACTGTAACTTTAATTAAATATGCTGCCCTGGGTGCCAAACTATCATCATGAGAGTCTAGTCAAGAAAAAAGGAAAGTGTAGAAGAAACAAATATTTCAATCCATTGGCTGCATGGCAGCTTACTTAATATCTAGATGGAAACAAAAAGGTTGTGAGGCATGAAAAAAGAAATTACTTTTTAAATACATTACTGGAATGCCAGTCAAAATCAAGTATAAAAAAATAAGCAGCACTCAACTCAAACCACTTCTCCTTGCACTGTGGTTCTAATTATAATTTATATTCAGCTTTATTAAAGTACCAAGTAACATGCTGAAAGTAGCAATCTCTGTGATACCACCACTTGTAAAAACGTTTCTTATCCAAAAAAGACCTGCTGCCTGACAACAACTATCTACTTGGTTCATGACAAAAACATGATCAAAGTAAAAAATGAAAAGCAAATAGGAAACAAGCTCAACATACATTGCTTAAAGGATTATTTCACAGGATATGGACCACACATGATAGACTGGCATTCTGTTTAGTTTGCAGGTAAAGCCTGTAATGAGCTCTTAAAATAATGAAATCCTGTCCTTTATTACAAATACTGTCATATGTATTTCAATACCCAAGGCTTATATGTTATCTAGCTATGTAGGTATTCTCTGCATGGCAACAACAGAAAGGCTTTCAATGTTGGCAATTCGTTAACAGTATGCTTATTAAAACTTACTTGCATCTTACAATCTCAGACAAGCTTACCCGATGGTTGTTAAAGCATTGCTACTTAAACACAGAGCAACAGGCACTTTCTGAATAATAAGCATAAATCAACAGTATAAAAATATGACAGAAACCAGAACATTTTGCAAAATCAAGGACAGATGAAAAGCCATTGTAGTACTTGTGTCTACCTTGGATGGAGGGATAGTCTGCACATTTACACTGCATACTGTTACTTGCCTTGCTTGGAAACATGCAGAGTCGCTACATAGGGGAGTGGGGTGCAACAAGCATGTCACAATTTGAAATGTCTCTGGCTGACTGCGATGGCCCTGACACATTTGTCATACCTCTCAACCTCAGAGCAAGAAATCTGACAAAGCCATACATAGAAGTGGGACAAAGGCCCAAAAATAAGGACAATTTTTAAATATTGCTCTTATAAACTTAGAAAGATAATAGAACAGTAGGTCTTGCATTAGTATGAATTTTCTGAAGGGTATGAAATCTGAAACTGAAATGTCTGTCATTATTTTCTAACTTCAGTCTTTAATGGTTTGCCACTAATTTGTCAAAAAAACACAATTTTATGAAAAATAGAAAAAAAAATGTGATTCAGAAATATAAAATAGCCACACAATACAGCTGGGAACCTGCAAAGAAGGGACAATTTTTAATATTAGTACTGTTAACTTGAGCAGCTGACAAAATAAAATAATCTACATGCATTTCTGAAATAAAAGCAATCTATAACTGATTATTACAGTTATTTATTAATTGTAAACCCTCTATGTTGTCTTCCAAAATTTCCATTTTGCAGAGAGATTATTAGGGGAAGAGCAACATTTTGAGCCAAAATCGGGTACAGTTGAGAGGTTTGAATATCACTAATTCTATAAAGCAATTTATTTGCACGTACCTCTCAACCTGTTAATGCAGGAAATCTGGACAAGGCCAAATATATTGGGGGAACATATAAACATTACTAAAAATTGCTGTTGTATAAACTGAGACAGTTGATAGAATAACAGGTCTTGCTTTAGCATGCATTTTTCTGAAGGCTATGAAGTCTGAAACTCAGTGTCTGTCATTATTTAGTGACTTCATTCCTAAATGATTTGACAGAAAACCACACATTCTATGAGGAACAAACCAAAAATAAGAAGCAAAAATCTCTTCATTCTGCAAAAATCTGGACAGTTGAGAGGTATAGTTCAGTCGGGGCTGTCTGAGTTTGCTGCCCCCCCCCCTCACAAAATCATGGTCGAATGGAGCTTCCCCCCCTACAGCCATTCCAATGAACCATTACTTGGCTATTTCACCCCATTTACCATAAACACTAACCGGGAAAAGCCGAAAAACAAAAACCATAAACATTAATGTGCATACTGCTTTACTTCTGCGATGATTTGGACTTCATTTGAAAGTTTTATTTTGCATTTTACAGTGCAAATACTAATAGATATCATATCTGCTAAACAAAGCAATGCAGTCTCACAATGAAAACAGACTTAGTATTAAAACTTCTCTGCCCTTGAAAACTCACATTCACTGAAACAGCATTGAAACCCACATTCAAAGAAAATACATTTTGCCAGTGGCAGATTAACTTTGGGTTTGGACTGTTTTCAAATCACAGGCCCCTTGCACATGAAACATACACATGCTCTTTCATACACATTCCTGATTGTATTAAATTATATTCCTTGTACAATACAGTACATTTTTAGAGGGTGTTTTAAATTTGTTTTGAAATTTTTCCAGTAAACAATGAAACAAAATGCATGCACCACTAATGACAAAACTGCCCAATTCAGAGCATTTCCATCATAAAAGTCTACTCAAACTTCTACAGTCAACCAGTATCAGTACTTATGCACAATCTCTGAAGTAAAAGTCATCTAAATAATTCCACATTAAGGAGATCTGTAACTAATGAAGAGGCTGCTGCTAGCAAACAACTCTGTATTTCATTGTTTCATCTACAAATAAAGTGCCCGTTACCCTTGAGGAATAAATTGCCTATAATACATTAAAAAATGATAAGCTAGTAATATTGCAATACAAAATCAATGGCAAACAATAACAGGTTCATAGTTACTAGGTATCTTCGCCAAAAAGGAGTGCAGCATTCACCCCCTGTGCAAAGTAAATGTCGGCAATGCATTTATCTACTGTGGGAGTAGAACCCACAGCCTTCTGCATCAAAAGCAAGTACACTACCTGTTGTGCTATTAACAAGGAAAACTGACTCTGCATAAGCAGCACTAAACTTTTTCTCCCCTGCAGCTCTCAGCTTCTTGTATCTCTGAACTTTGCAGCACAAAGAAATCTGGAAAAAGCCAAAGTTTATTGTGGGGTGGACAAAAGCCAAAAAAACAGGGACACATTTTAAACATTGCTTGTATAATGTTGGACAGGTGATAGAATAAAATGCTGTGTTACCACCATACATTTCACTGCCAAGCCTTAAACCCAGAACCCTGTGCAAAACAGTCAGAGCAACATACCACTATGCCAAATCAGCTGTTTTGTGAAAGAGGAAGACGGAAACTTAAATGCCTACCATTTAGTGAATTCAGTTCTCACCATAGCACAGCTGTCAACCTCTTAGCACAAAACACTTGAACAAAGCCAATAATGGGTGAATACAGCCCTCAAACATTCAGTGAATTCAGTTCTCACCATATCTCTCAATCTCTTAGCAAAAAACACCCGGACAAAGCCAGTAATGGGGGAATATAGCCCCCAAACATATTCAATGAATTCAGTTCTTACCATAGCTCTCAACCTTAGCACAAAAAATCTGTATGAAGCCAATAACGGGGTAATACAATTCCAAAAATAAGGACAAATTTCAAATATCCATCTTATACACTTAGAAAATTGCTAGAATAAAAGCTTTTGCGTTACCATGCACTTTCTGAAGAATACGAAGTCACAGGCCCCTTGCACATGAAACATACACAATGTGTGTCATTTTAAACATTTATTAACCAGGAAAGTCTGACTTGGAACAAAAGCTAATTTTTAGCAGAGGCCCGGGGAGAAACACTCCAGATAGACATGTCTTTGTAAGATGGGAGGACACTAGAGGAAACAAATACAGGGAGGGCATACAGACTCCACAGAAAAAGTAAGGCACCCCAGCCAAGAATCAAACCAGAGAACCTGTAGCTGTTGGGCAACAATGCTACCACTACACCAATGCACTACCAGCTTTGCATAGACACAAATACAGAAACCACAGATTTTATGAGGAATAGAACAACTATGAGGGAAAAATCTGCAATGTCTTTACAAATGGTGGTGGGTAGGGAATTCAGGCTCCTGCCACCTGGGCTCAAAGTACTGGGTTCAAGCCTTATTCACTACCTAGCACCTGGGGCATCTTATACACACACACACACAATAAGGCATGACAGATCTCACCATGTCAAGAAGCAGAAGTGACCAAATGTATGTAGATAGTATATGCAGACCTTTTATACTGAATGCGGTATAAATGTTCATTTACTTTAGCTGAGTATGTTTCTACAGGTTGAGTCTCTTAATGACAGAATTAAAGCTGTATAAAAGGAGGGATAAAGAAAGCCCTTGAGGAGTTTGGTTGTTTTTTGTGAAGGGGTAGGTGGGATGTGATGTCTGGAACAGCAGCTCTGGAAGTAAGACAACAGAGGGAACTGAAAGAAGACACCAAGAGGAAGCTAGTCAGGAGCTATCAATTAGAGAGAGAGACAGACAGACAGACAGAGAGATAAAGAGAGAGTGAGAGAGAGCGAGAGAGAGAGGGAGAGAGAAAGAGACAGAGAGACAGAGAGAGAGAGAGAGACAGATAGAGAGACAGAGAGAGACAGATAGAGAGAGAGAGAGAGAGAGAGAGAGAGAGAGACAGAGACAGAGAGAGACAGAGAGACAGAGACAGAGAGAGACAGAGAGACAGAGAGAGACAGATAGAGAGAGAGACAGACAGACAGACAGAGAGATAAAGAGAGAGCGAGAGAGAGAGGGAGAGAGAAAGAGACAGAGAGACAGAGAGAGAGACAGAGAGAGAGGGAGGGAGAGAGGGAGGGATATACTTACTAAAACAGACGGTAACCCAGCAGGAATACAAATGCATATTTTTAACTTTTTTTTGTAATAAACAACCCAGTTTTTTAAAACTGATTCCTCTGCTGTCTTTAATATTCTGCAACGCATAAGTGCGCACACACACACCAAGACACACCTGCACAAACACACCCGTGCATAAGCTCACACGCACACATGCAAACAAGCACAATCAATGGATGCACACAATCACATGTACACACTCTCATACAGACAGATACAGACACCCAAATATGTACATATGTTTAACCTGTTTTAACTCTGCAGTTCTTGTGAACATCGAGATGGCAAGAAGAGTCTTGCAGTTATGCTTCTAAAGAACAACAGGAAATTAAAGCTTACAACAGACAATGTTTTAATAACAAATTAATGAGAGAGAGCCAGGAACCTAGTAATCATGAGACTTAGTTTTCAGAAATGGAGTAGATCATACGTCTTAACCTCTCAGCACAAAAATCTGAACAAAGCCTAAAATGAAAGGGGGCAAAAGTCCAAAAATAGGGACAGATTTTAAATATTATTCTTACAAACTTAGAAAGTTGCTAGAATAACAGGCTTTGTTTCAGCATGCATTTTCTTGAAGGCTATGAAGTCTGAAACTCAAATGCCTGTCATTATTTGTTGACTTTAATCATCAGTTAATTGCCAGAAAACCATAAATTTTATGAGGAACAGACCAAAAATATCAGACAAAAATCTGGACAGCCTGCAAAAATGTGTACAGTATTTACTGGTGACCTGTCCATTTTCCTGTGATGTACAATGGCTATGATGAACAGAAATGATGAAGCTGGTCTTTTGCCATTTGGAGATGATGTTGCATGACATTACTGCCAGCTAGTTTTGCTCACAGTTCTAATAGTATTAAAATGAAAAGTATAAGACTTTGTCAATGACTATTTTATCAGGAGTTTCCTTTGTACACAAAGTAATAATCTATAGTGTTTTCCCTCTTTTTCAAGGAGTTCTTGAGTGCCTGGCTCCTTGGGACACAGGAATGGAACCTGGACATGACCCAGATATCCTTCTGAGTTCATCTACTGCCTTAGGTACTTGGGGTGAGTAGGATAGCATTTGGGTTCATCCACTGGCTTAGGTACTTGGGGGGAGTAGGATAGCATTTGGGTTCATCCACTGGCTTAGGTACTTGGGGGGAGAAGGATAGCATTTGGGTTCATCCACTGGCTTAGGTACTTGGGGGGAGTAGGATAGCATTTGGGTTCATCCACTGGCTTAGGTACTTGAGTAGGATGGCATTTGGGTTCATCCACTAGCTTAGGTACTTGGGGTGAGTAGGATAGCATTTGGGTTCATCCACTGGCTTAGGTACTTGGGGGGAGTAGGCTAGCTCACTAGGAAGGAGTGGCTTTTTACACACTGGAAGGTGCAAAGGAGTTTCTACCTGCAATATGACCTGTCTCTAGTAATGGAGATAGTGTTGTAATTAAGTGGTAGTTTGCCACTAACATTTTCATATTGGAGGCTGGAGCTAAATGATGTTATATATGGTGATGCAAATGATATCCATAGCTCTGCATAGATAAGGCAGTGAAAAAATTACCCAATGTGCAGGGCAGCATATGTAAAGCTGCCAGCTAGGTTTGTCTGAGCCACTTCCCTTCCCATCCCCCCATGGGTGCAGTGCCAGCCCCTGATATGTGTACTAGGGACACTAAAGGCAAAATGGGGCAATTTGAGCAGATTCAGAGTAGCTGATGATTAGCTAGAGTGCACACAAAGGGGGCCAAAACAAAAGGGCAAGTTGCTTTGACCTGTAGTGAATGTTACATGATTTTCACATGCAACCCAATACAGCAAAGTAAAGCAGCTTAATATTTTTCTTAGTTTTATTTTTCAGAAATTAAGGGGGAGGGTTGAACAACTTGATTCATCTTAAATTCTAGAGTTTCTTTAATGCTGATGTACTCCTTACCTCTTTTTCATAAATATAAATAGTATGGATAATATAAAAGAGAAATGTGTATTGAAATGAGCTCTGACAGTTGACACACTAAAAGCACTGAAATGATGTTTCTGCTGATAGCCTGACAGTCGATGAACTGAAAATTTTCAGGTTGTACTTACTTACATTATTCTTTTTCTATGTATGTTCAGACAATTATGCAGACAGAAAGAAAAACACACCACACATATATGAACACACACACACACACACACACACACAAACACACACACACACACACACACACACACACACACACACACACACACACACACACACACACACGCACACACAAAACCTCTGCAGCAAAACGGTCACCGATACACACACAAAAAATCTACTACCTGTCCTAAAACGGTCGCTGATACACACACACACACACACACACACAAAATCCACTACCTGTCCTCTGCAGCAAAACAGTCGCCAATCCTCTGCAGCTAAGTCCACAAAACGGCCGCCGGTCCATGAATCCCCTGGCCCGCGCATGGGTCTCCTTCCACAAAATGGCTGCCCGTGCATGGGTCTCCCGCGAAAGATGGCTAGTCCCACGAAAGTAGTAGGCTGGAGCCTCTTTCCTGCCGGTGATGCAGTCCGGTGACCTTTCGGTCTGTGCGGTCATCACCGCACAGACCTCAGAGCTGGAAGGGTGGAGTTTCCTGCCTTTCCTATCCAGACTGCTTAACAGAGCAGTCTGGAATGAGTATGCATGCGTGCATGGAGTTCTCAGGAACCATGCACGCATGTGTGAAGTCCGTGAATTTTTTTTTTTTTTAAATATTATTTTTCAAGTTAATTGTACAGGTGGGGGGCTGCGGTCCTGCAGTCCTATAGCACAAGCCGCCCCTGAATAGATGGCTTAATTATCGAAATTTATAGATTGTTCCCTTCTTATATAATCTCTCTCCTACAAAAAACCTTTCTTGAAGTTCAAACATTAGCAAATATTCCTCCTTCTTGGAGATATTCTCTAATTTCCCCTACATTAAAAGAGAATAAAGACCCTAATCATTGCAAATCATATCGACCAATTTCTTTGTTGAATAATGATTATAAACTATTTATGTCATTTATGGTCAATAGATAAAAATACCCATATCTAAAATAATTAATGAAGACCAAACTGGTTTCATACATAACAGGCATACAAGGGATAATATTAAAAGAATATTAACTCTGATAGATTACCTCAATAGGGGAACCATGAAGCATTGATAATAGGTCTAGATATTCAAAAGGCCTTTGACTCATTAAATCAGGATTATTTATTTAAAGTCTTACAGTTATTTGATTTTACCCCCTTTTTTATAACAATGATAAAGAAAATCTATGAAAATAATCTAGCATATGTCAAATTAGTTCCCTTTACTTCCAAAGCAATCCAAATCAATAGAGGTACTAGACAAGGATGTCCCATATCCCCTATCCTATTTGCTCTGGCCATAGAAATAATTGCCATTTTAATTCGTAATAACCCAAAGATAAGAGGTATAAATATATATGACCAATATATTTCTAAAATAATGATGTTTGCTGATGATGTCTTACTTACCCTACCCAACTCTAAGGAAGTGTTAGGTGAAGTGGATATAGTAACAACAAATTTCCAAAAAATCTCAGGACTCTCCTTCAGCAAATCTAAATCAAATATTTATTATTAAATAAAAAAGGAACATACAGGTTCCAGTTAATCATATTATTGGAAACCAAGTTTCAACTCTAGACTATTTAGGAATAGTCCTATGCAAGAATATAGCGGAAACCTTACAGCTTAACTATGCTAAAACCATAGACTTAATCAAGGCATTAATAAGCAAATGGAATAATTTGTTTATAACATTTGATGATAGGTTACAACTGATAAAAATGGTTTTGTTACCTAACATATTATATATAGCACAAGCCCTTATACTTCCACCAGGAAAGAAAATCCTTAAAGAAATCACTTCAACTCTGATGAAATTCCTATGATACCTCAAAAGAAATAGAGTGGCATATTCTCATCATATCAGACAATGGGAACAGGGGGGTTAAAATTCCTAGAGATTGAAACTTATATAAAGGCATCTATAATTAAAATAATGAACTGGATAAATCCTAGATACTCTTCCAATTGGAAACAGTTACACTCCATTATACTAATGAATGAAGATTATTTATCAAAAAATGCTTTGGTTACTGACAAAGATAACATGATATGCAACTATTTAAGTTTAAATTCACAGTATAGTACAACAAAATTAACTAAACTAATACTAATAAACAGTATTTTGATGTGTTTAGAAAATTAATTACTAGCATAGTATTTTCAACTTGGAAATATTAATAATTATTTATGTGTGTGGAGGGAATTTAGTAATCAACTGTCTATTACTTGCATTTACTCTTATGCTTTTTTATATTTAAATGTATTGCATGGAAGCATTATTGTAAATATTGTATATAGAGTGTGGTTATTACTGATATTAGTTAATGTTTGATTTGTGAATATATGTTATTTTTGATCTTACTTGTGTTTGAAAATAATATAACAATAAAGATTTATTATGGAAAAAAAAAGAAAATTAATTAACACAAATTGAGATATAAAACTGTGGCATAGATTTTAATACCATTTACTGTTACAAGGGATTTCCCTGATAAAACACAGAGACATTTTTGGTTTATGGGAAAATAATAACCTATTTTGTTGGTTGCAATGTATTGAAAACCAACAAGCTTTGAACACACAAAGTATATTGTCAACCTATGGCCTACCCCCTAATGACTGGTTGGTTCTTTAGAGTGTCGCAGCATACACTAAGGATCTGTGTAGAATAATACATAACTCATCCTTCAAAACCATACCAAAAATTATAAACTGGAGTTTTGGAATTCTATATAATACTATCAATGTTAAGAATGAATTATCATACCTTTATAATTGTCTATAAGACAGTTCCTAAAGATTCTTACTGGCAATACCTAACTAAAGGATTTCAAGTATCATTATCAATGGAAGATAAAACAAACATTTTATTTTCATTTAAACTAACTTCTTACTCACAATTCTGGAGGATTTTTTATTATAGCAATAGCCCAGGCCTGGGTGTGGGTAATGCTGGATTTACCCATGGTTGGTGTGGTTTGGTCACAAGGGCAAAGCCCGAGTGGCCAAACAAAGCCAACCGTGGGTAAATCCAGCACTACCCACACCCAGAAGTGGGTTATTGCTATTATACAATGACATTATTTAAGAAAAAAACAAATTACTTTTCTTAAATAATGGCATTGTATAATGCCTCCTTGCTGCCCTTCTGCAGCTTTCTGGTATTCTGAGGCAGTTCTGATGAACTGCGCATGCATATGCCTATGCAGTACTTCAGAGCTGTGGGCAAAAGCAGCGGAGAAAGCAAGATCTCCGTTGCTTTTAACAAACTGTTTCGCTATGTTAAATGTGTTTAACATAGCGAGACAGCTTTAAAAAAAGCAACGGAGAATCTCTGTTGCTTTTTTAAAGCTGCCTTGCTATGTTAAACCCATTTAACATAGCGAGACAGTTTTGAAAAAAGCAACGGAGAAAGCAAGATCTCCATTGCTTTTTGCACACTGTCTCGCTATGTTAAAGGAGTTTAACATAGCAAGACAGCTTTAAAATAAGCAACGGCCGTTGCTTATTTTAAAGCTGTCTCACTATGTTAAACTCCTTTAACATAGCGAGATAGTGTGAAGCAACAGAGATCTTGCATTCTCCGTTGTTGTAAAAAGAGTTATAGTAATGGAAGGGCGACCAGACCTTTTTCCATTACTATAACTCCGATTTACAACGTGCACGCTGACCAATCAGCGTGCACGTTTTTGAATGTTGATGGTTGGTCATTGTATAATGGGAATTTCTACACAGATCCTTTTTGACACCTGAGAAACTCTCAAAAATTAACCCTTCAAACAGCAAGTTATGTTGGAGATGTCATCTGTCCACTAATGCTGACTGGTCTCATATTTTTTATGACTGTACTAATATTAAACCATATTGGAATGAGATTAATACATTTCTTCAAGCTAGCTATACTGATATATTTGTTTTAACAAAGTCTTTAATTTTATTGAATGTTGTTAATAGTAATAATATGAAGAAAGATGACCTGTATTTGTTGTGGACAATGTTAGCAATAACCAGAAAATGTATAACCAGAAGGTGGAACTCTAATGCAGCACCCACAATGGAGGAATTCCTATCTTCACTGAAGAAATGCATACTAATGGAGAAAAGAACTAAAGGTTAAGAACTTTTCCTAAGCCATTGGTTAATAGTCCGTGGAGGAAAGTTTTGAATTTAATTGATAGTCTACAAATGGAACCTAACTCTTCCTATCATAGTTTATATATTAACTTATTATTTAACTACAAATGTTTTTATCTGAATCCTTTTTGTCAGGCTGAACGTAAATACTTTAAATAGTTATTGAATATTATGAATGTATTAAATTATTGTGTTATTTCATCACAATAAAAATCATTTTTTGAGTAAAAAAAAAAAAAAAGGAATTATTCTTAGTGGATCAACAACTGGGTTCATCCTCTTCACCAGTTATACTCTGACCCCTTTTCAGAAGCTCCAATACTCATATGTACACAATTCTTGGGCAGACTGTGATATCTCAAGCAGACCATAAGAGCACATCTAAACTCTGAACCCACCACTTATTTCATGCTACTTTCCCAGTTTTGATCTTGAGCTTGATGCAGTAGTGAAAATGTCCTATGTCTGAGGCCTAAAACCTATTTTTGGAAATGTGGGTGTTATTATGAAGTAATTACCCCCTGGCTACACCACCATTATCTGCAATGTGCGGGACAGAATAATGATTGGAGACATTGCTATACATCATCATCATCATCATCATCAACCACCTTTTCTCATTTTTCTACATGGGGTCAGGGTGTCATGTCAACTGTCACCATCTCACTCAGAATTCAGTGCACTTTGACAGTCATGCCTGGTTGTTGTAGGTCCTCTCTCACACAATCCCGCTATCCATCTTTTTGCTTTGCTGTGCATTGCTGCTATAAGTGACAGTGTAAAACCCAACCACCTGCAACCAACACAGGGAATTACTCTTAGCTGACATCATTACCAGAAGAATGAAGCAGCAGAGAGGCTCTTATATGGAGATTGTCAAGACAGTCTCATGTAAAGACCATGGCGTCTGCAACAGCACCTTCAGAAGGACCAAAAATCAAAGTGTAGGCCATGACCCAGCCCTTTAAGTTCAGTCACTTTAGACTCAATTTCACACCTGTTCATCCCTTTGGCAGATGACGAGGAGCCCAGAAGAAATATATCCCCAGCTACTTCTCTGAGGGTACATCCCAGGGTATAGGTGTGACTTACTATAGCTCAGTCAGCTAGAACTCAGTGTTAACTGCCCTGATCCCAGGCAAAGGTGTCTTGATTCATGAGGCCCAGTCCAGGGTACTCAAGACTGAGGACCCACCTCACAGGATGCCCCCAAGGTTTATCAGGACCGAGTTCTTCAAACTGCAGAGAATGTACTTGGTCTTCCCACACGGGGGCTCATTATTTGGACCGAAACTTTAAGTAAATGTCTGAAGTTTGGTAGTACCTTGAATCAATAGTGTAAGAACACACATGTACAGAATGTGGCGTAACTCCAGCAGCAGGCCTGCCCCACATGCCACTAGTGGGACACATGCTCCTTACTGCCTGAGTCCTGTTTCCCCATCTTCTGTACATATCCTTCATTTGCTGTTCCCCAAGCAGTATGCGAACCCTGTCCCTAGAGCTGGTGAGAGTAGAGTGCACCTCATTCCTATGAGCCTAGAAACAGTCCAAGGACCTACAGGCAACTATATTTGTGATGGATAAGAACAATCACTCCTCCTTACCCTAATACTCCCACAGATGACTCCTGCCTTTTTTATTTCTCCAAATCATTTGGGTTTCTAATACTATGACTAGCTACACTCCCAGCCATATGGTACAGCATTAGCTTTTCACATCTGATTATCAGCTTAATCATTAGGTATCATATTAACTGTGTGTTCAACTTAACACTTGATGTTCTTTGTTCTTCAGCTGTCCCATGTACAGTACACACCATCTTATTTACTGTATAATCATCTACCAATGTAACATTTTTCTATTGTAGATTTCGTATTTCTTATTGTACTTGTGGAGCTTTTGTCCCTGGGCCTCCGCTGAAAAAGGACCTGCATCCAGTTGGAATTCCCCAGTAAACAAATGTAAAATAAATAAAATAAATGATGGGAATGGACCTCATTCCTAAGTGCAATTAAAGTTCATGAAATTAGTATTGTTTCAATCTTTGATGTCAGCCAGAAGTGCTCTTCACAGCACCTGCAACGTGCCCAGTAATGACTCCTTCTGCAATTCGTATGGAGTTACACGTATCGGTAACATATCTAAATAAGACTGTAAATTCTTTTTTTTGTGAGACCCATTGCTCCTAGTACTATTGGAACTGTCTGGGTGTCTTTCTTCCACATTGCTCTTGTTTCTGACAGCAGATCCTGGTATTTTATGACTCTGTGTCTCTCTGTACTCTAGACACTAGTCACTGGGTGTGGTGATTTCAATGATCAATTCTACTTTTGTCTTCTTTTCTTGGACCACTATATCTGGTTTTCTAGCATCTATCTTTTGAACTGTTGGTAATGGATGATCCCATGTGATGTAGACTTCATCATTTTCTATGATGCTTTGTGGCTCATGTTTCCAGTGT
Organism: Protopterus annectens; assembly: GCF_019279795.1. NCBI lineage: Eukaryota > Metazoa > Chordata > Ceratodontiformes > Protopteridae > Protopterus > Protopterus annectens. The sequence continues at coordinate 759,657,186 of NC_056736.1, forward strand.
TTTTAAGCCACTTCAGTACCATAATGTTTGCACAATCCCCAGTGCAACAGTCTTGCCACATTATTATGCCTTTCAGTATAGTCCTTCTGCTATTATTATGTCACGACCAGTAACAAGGTGTGTGACTGTTTCCAATTTGGTTTTGCAAAACCTACATTTGTCTGTTTCTCCCACATGTTCAATGGACTTTGTAAACCAGCGTGTACATAGCCCACTATCTTGGGCTGTCAATATTAACCTTTCATCTCTTGGTATAAATTTGCCTCTCCTTAACAATTCCTGCAGTCATTCCTGATCAACATGAGGTTCTTATAGGTTCATAGGTGTTTACTAGGCTAATGACTACAAGGGCCTTTTTAAGCCTAGCCATGCAACCCAAATCTCTGACATGTTCTGCTACCCTTGATAAGTGTAAGCATGAGCCTGGAAGATGAACCATTTACAGATTACCTGTGTCCATTAGAGACATAGGTGCCAAGTCAGGGATGAAGTTCCAGTTTCCCATCCAATTGTCCAATTGCACTTGAATTGGGTTAGGGAGGAACTCTGATTCACATGGATGGGGAGCCTGTTCCATAGATGGGGTAGTCTCTGGGATATAAACCTATCTCTCTAGCATGTCCTATTTATATCACAGGCAAAGTTTAAGTCTTTAGAACAAGTAATTCTGGTGCTGTTTGTTTTGTGGATATGCAGGAGGTCCATCAGAGTGGGGTCTGACAATGCCCTGTGTGCCAAGCATATATCTCCCCTCAAAAGCCTGTAGGAGACAGAATACAGGGATAGGGCCTTGAGGCAGGCTGCATAGGACATATGACTTATACCCTGTATTTTTTTAGTGAGAAACCTCTGTGGACATTCCAGTTGTTGGATATGCCTGTTTAGGTACATACCAAAAGGGTGCATTGTACTCAATGATAGGTCTAATAAATGCCAAGTACAGTGCAACAGTGACTTCCTTGGACTTAAATGCCATACCTTTGTTTATAAGTTGTGCAGCATAGAATGATTTCCTCACCACTGTAGACATGTGATGATCAAAGGCTAGATTACTATCTGTTTGTGTCCCCAAGTCCCTGACTACTGGGTCAACTCTAAGGGGTGTGTTGTCAATATGATAGTCATCAGAGATGGAAGACTTCGCAAAGGATACTATTATGCATTTCTTGGCATTTTATTTTGGGTCATGGCTCTGACACCAGTTATTTGTGTCAGCTCCTCCTGTAGAACATTTGTGTCATTGTGAGATTCAATGACAGCTTTTAATTTGCAGCCATCTGCAAATTTAGTCAGCCAGAGACCACTGACATTGGCCTTGACTTCTGAGAAGTAAATGCCAGAAAGGAGCAGTCCAAGGACTGATCTGCAGAAGTTTTCTGTAGTTGAGGAGATCTTCCAGAAGTTTTCTGTACTTGCAACTATATTTATGCATTTTCCACATTTCTTGCCTTCTCATCTGATCCTTCACCTTATATTCTTTGTTTTGTTTTTTTTTGGCACATTCAGTTTCTGCCTGATTTTTATCTACTTCTGGTTTGATTTCCATTCCTACTTGATGCCGATATGCTTCTACTAAATTAAGCAGAGAAGTCATCTTAGATTTATTCTCCTCATGTTTCAAAACTTTCGCTACATTTGGGTCTTGTGAGGTCAGCAGATATGTGTGGAGTTCTACAATCGCAGACCTATACATATAATCAATTTCAAGGAGGCACATCCCTCCTTTGGAACAGGGAATATATAATCTTGGTATGCAGTGATTTTTATAAATCATTTGGTGAGCATGAAGCATTCTTCTTGTTTTCCTGTCTAATCTATACAACACGTTTTGGGTCCAGTCAGTCACTCCAAAAATGTAAGTTAGGATAGGAAATGCAAATTGGTTTATAGCTTGAGTTTTGTTCCTAGGTGTCAACACTGTTTTCAGAATTAATTAAATTCTTCTAAAGAAATCCTTACAAAGTTTTATTCGCATTTTTTCATGTTTTATTGTTGATCCTCCATCAATACCCAAATATTTATACACTCCCTCTTGCTCAAGTTCTTTTATACCACATTCTTGTCCCAAACTGATGTTTTCTTGGTGCTGCAGTTTTCCTGCTTTAAAAGTTGTTTTTGCACATTTATCAAGACCAAATGACATTCTTATATCATCTGAAAAAGTTTTAGCAACTTGCAGCTGTGCTTTCAGTTCTTCACCTGATGAGCTATACAGCTTTAAATCATCTACAAAGAGAAGGTGAGAAGTCTTTATACTTTGTTGCTTTTTAGGAGACAAATTGCAGCCATGGCCTAAGTTGTTATGTAAGCAGCTTAATGGGCTAAGGGCAAGGCAGAATAGCAAAGGTGACAGAGTCACCCTCAAATATCCCCCTTTGAATTTTTATCCCTAGGATAATAATCTGTCCTTGATCATGGCTTATTTGCAAAGTGGTCTGCCACTGTTTCATGGTCACTGTAATTTAGTTGATCAGTGTAGGGTGTATCATACATTTTTAAGCACTCTTTAAGAGACTTAGGGACACAGGTGGACAGTGCTCTCACCTTCGATAACCACATCACCACAACAGTCAGGAAATCCTTCTATGTGGCACACCTCATCACTAAGGGCTTTTCATCCAGAAAAAAGGAGGTCATTGTCCCACTGTACTCATCCCTCATTAGACCCATTATAGAATACAACACCCCATTTGGTATGTACCTCTCAAGACATCTGCAACAACTGGAAAGGCCGCAGAAATACCTCACTAAAAGAATCACAGGCTTAAAGCAGATGCCCTACACTGACCGCCTTGAAAAATTCCAGCTATACTCTGTCACATATTGTCTACTCAGAGGCAATCTCTGCTTAACATACAAGGCCATGTCAAACCCAGAGCTGTTGAACATGCTACACTTAAAGAAATCCCAATCCCACACGCTCCAGGGATCTAAACCTTGTCATCACAATAAACAAAACATGCCGGAGGGATAGGTTCCTGACCCAGAGACTCCCCAGACTCTGGAAAAGATTGCCCATATATGTCAAGCAGAGTGCCTGTTGTGACCTCTTCAAAAGGAACCTTGATGATTGGATGGAAAAAAGGAAATTCACCCCAGGGATCATGTCAGTCGCCCTGCTAGACAGGGGTCCAGGGAAGTAAATAGTGTGGGAAGAAATAGCCAGGGAATTGTTATGGCTGGGCTTGTATAGGCCCAAGGGCTGATAGCCTAGTACCAACCTATGGACCTATGAACCTATGAACCTATGAACCTAATCCATGAATGTGGGATACTATCAAATGCTTTTTTATAGTCAATCCATGTCATACTTAGATTCTTCCCTTTTTTACAGTTCTCCAGTATGACTTTATTTAACAACAAATGATCCTTTATTCCATATGACTTTCTTTTATTAGCCTTTTGTTCTATTGCCATAATTAAGTTTTCTTCTAAATTACTATAAACTCTGTTAGCATCAATTCTTGTATATAGTTTATATGTCGTCGTAAGGTAAGTTATTGGTCTATACTTTTTAGGGTAGCTTGCAGGTTCACTCTTAAGTAGGAGCATTGTTTTGCCTGTTGTTAGCTAGGTTGGTGTCTGTTTGGGATACGCATATAAATAGTTCTTATTCATGGCTAAATCTTTGTGCAAAGATGTTAATCCTTTTAACCAAAAGTTAGGTACTGTATCTGGGCCTGTGGTTTTCCAATTAGAGGTTTTTCTTAACTTTGTTTCCATCTCTCTAGCTGTTACTTCATCCCATTTCATATCCTGTACCTTTGAACGTCTTATTCTTTCTTTTACTTCTTCTATCCATTTAGCATCTTTGTTGTGTTCCATAGGATCTTCATAGATACTTCTCCAAAATGCATCTATTTCTTCTTTTTTTTGGCATTTTTTCAATTCCTTTTACCTTGTTTCCCAATTCTCTATAAAACGTTTTTGGGTCATCATTAAATTGCTTATTTTATACTTTTCCTTTATATTTATCTGTGTATCTTCTAAGTTTTTCTGCCTATGCTGAAATTTTTAGTTTATTATTTGTGATAGTGCATGACAGATCCTGGTCTGTATTAATAGTGCGCATTGCTTTTATCTCATCTATCTTTCTTAATATTTTTGTTGATTTATCCCCTCTTCTATAGTCTTCTAACAGTAACACTTTTTGTCTTAATTGCTTTATAGTTTTCTCTGTTCGATACTTCCATGATGGTATTCAATTTCTCCCCTTCTTTTCCCTCACTACCCTGTGTTCTTGTTGTAGAACTTTATCAGTTATTAATTTAGCTGCACAGTAATATATCCTGTTTACATCTGTTATATCGCATGGATCTCTATGGACAGTCCTAATTACTGCATTCATTTGTTTTATCAGAATTCTGACTTTTGGGGTTTTATTGACCTTCTGCGGTCTATTTCTCTCATTGATCTTAATATATCTATGTCTATTAAATCAAGCAACTCTTCTCTTAGCTCATTTTCTTCCAAACTGAGGGCACATCCCTTGTTTTCCATTTCCGGCGGGGATTCTATAGAAAGTTCTATAGCATGTTCCTGTGCCACATTCTCTTCAATTTCATCCTGTGTCATCTGTTGTTCTGTCATATGGGAACTCACTGGCCTATCACTCCTCAACATTGACTGTGTCAGAGCTTCCACAGTTCCTGTTCCTTCTCTTGCTGTCCAGCTTCAAGTGAATGTTTATACTGGTTTCCTGTGGAAGGCTCCAAAAGATTTTGATATGGCACCTGACCTGTTGCTTCCTGTTCCACTGGTTTCCCCTTAATTTGGATATCCATTGCTGTATCCTGTTGTGGTGCTTTCTGCATTTGATTTTCTACAATGAATCCTTCACTTCGAAGGTACTCAATAACCTTAGTTTCTATTTCTTTAACGTCTCCATTACTGATCTCCTTTTCTACTTTTCCTCTTTGTCTTCTTATTTTTTTGTATTGTAAAGCTTTCCATGTCTGAATTCCTCTGCCTGTATTCCTCTTCAGATATCTTTGGTGCTGCTTTTTTTGTATCGGATAGTTTTGCTTTCTCCTTCACATAAATATTACACCACATTAAATCTCTTTTTCTTTTCCATGTCTATAATTCTTCTTCAGATGTCTCCTGATCTTCCTGTTTCTCCTTACTTTGGGGACTTGCTCCATCCTGCAATGATGTAACCTGTGTTAGACCTTCTACATTAAATCCTTCACTTCGCAGGCACTCCATAACTTCAACTTCTGTTATTTTACCTTCTACTTTACTAATCGTCTTTTCTAAGTTCCATCTTTGTGATATTATTTTTTTATTGTGAAATTTTCCATGTCCAGGTACCTTTGCCTGTATTTCTCTTCAAATATATTTGGGGCTGCCTTCTTTATATTGATTAATTTGGCTTTCTCCTTTGCATAAATATTGCACCACTTCAAATCACTCTTTCTTTCCCATGTCCATATTTCATTTTTATACTTTTCAAAAATCTCTAGGTTTTGTTGTTTACATTTTTGCACTTCCTCAGATGCTTCTTTTTCCAAACAGATCAAAGTTTCTTGATCTATATTCTGTTTTTCACAAATATGTTGTATTAATGAACAGAAATTTTAATTTGAATCTTCTGACAGTTTTTCTTGCAGAAGTATTTTTCTTTCCTCTAATTTCTGTCTTAATCATTTTGTATATCTTGTGTCTGGAAATTCTGGGCTTTTTACATAATAGTAACAATACATAATTTCTTTCTTATCTTTAATAGTCCACTCTATCGCCTTTATGGTTCTTCTTTGGCCTATCACTTTTTGTGATTTTTGTAGACTGCTACTTCCTTCTAGAACAGGGGGGGGCATCCTCCCCCTAAGCCTGGCCTGGCCCCATTGTAGGAATATTTCTGTATTTTGAGGATTCTACACTGTCATTTTTTCCAGTCCTGGTACAGGTGTGCCTACCAGGACTGGGCACTTTTTTATCCTGGGTCTTGTGCACCCAGCTATCTCTTTTAATTTTTGATGTACCTCTGTCCATGATATATACAATATAAATACAGTCCATATATCAGCGTCACCTTACTTAGATTTTGTGAAAACAGGGTCCACCTCATGAAGGTACTCATTGAGACTTGAGGATAAATTCAGTGACAGCACTACTACTCTCCTTTGCTTGCTGACTTTTCATCTCTCCATTTGGACTCCTGAAGAGAAGCCCTGATGTTTATGAAGACCTCTATGGACTGCCTCTGGACTAATTCTTTCCTCCCAAAAATGGCTTAATATATATCTGTGGAAAACGGAAGAGAAGTCTTGTGTCAAACACATGGAACTTGTGATAAACGATTCATTAGTGCAGATGGAAAGCTCCCAGACTATTTTCCTATTGTCCTCAAGAAGGTGGGTGTCTTTCATGATCCTAAGGTTGATTGGAATAAGTTACTAATCAGATATCCTTGTTCTGATACCTAAATGAGCTCTTTGGTCCAGTACAGTTCCCAGAGGACACTTAGATTTGTTAGAGTTCTACCAGACAAGGAGTCTTAAGTCCTGAACAGTTGATGACAGATGTCAGTCCTCTACTTTTGCTGGAGCTCAGAGTCCTTAAGTCTTTATCTCGCTAGGTAAGTGAAGACCTCCCATAATGGACCAGCCACTGCAAAACTTTCCTCCTTCCCTAAATGTAGCCATAAAGAGGAAGAGGAAGAGGTCACAACTCTGTGGCTTCATGAATGGACTTCCCTATAACCCACTCCAGTTTTAGCTGCACAGCTGTAACCATGGTTACAGACTCAGGTATATGCCTTAATAATATGGCGGCTTGACTAAGGCCATTTTACCAGAAGGAGGAACTCAAAAATGCCACCATGGATATGCATCTCAAGTGGTAACTTCTGTTCAGGCAGCCCTTCCTGGACTTGACTGATAAATGTTTGACCTGAAAGTAGGCCTTTACCACATTAGTGGACATTTATAACCCTACTTTTGGCCTCTAACCTCTTTGTCTGTTAGGTCTACCCAACATGAGTAGAAAAAAAAGCCTTTGTGTATATCAAGGAAGGTCTTGAGCCAAGACATGACATGAAATGGTAAGTTTATAGCTTCCCTTGAGTTGTCAAAGTCACCCAAGAGGATGAGTTATTTATTTCAATGGGGGGAAGAAATTCATGAGTTTGGTAGCCTCTGGATGGGAACATAGAGGGGATTCAAGCTTGTACTCACCTGCAGCTTCTGAATTTATTTTTTTTGGATTTAAGGGTCACCGTGGTTTTCAGAATGCTACTTTAATACTTGAGGATGTGTATAGTGAATTGTGAAGTATAGTGACTGCAGGATCACTGCACACTTATTATTCTGCTAGTGACAGACCCATGTCATCAGACCATGGAGTTGTAGACAGCCCTTAGCAATGTTTGGATGGGTTTCCCATTCCTGCAGCCAAACCTGTGACAGGTTTGCATGCTTCACTGCTGTTGTTTTGCACTCACCTCGGCTGTAACATGGTTCAAGAGACATGGTATTCCTTGGCACCAGCCAACTGTAGTTGCAGAAAATCTTACTAATCCTGAGGAGCTAGGAGGGTAAGATGCATCAATGGGCCCTGTTATATCAAGGGGCCCCTGCTAATCTAGTCTAACAATCATTTCATCATGTTGTATTTAAACAAACAATGGAGCATGCAACTGCACCCTCTGTGCACAAAAGTAATTAGGTATGGTAAGGGGGCAGAGGCAAAATTATCACTCCATTGATAGTTCACATGCAAGATGAAGTGACCATACTGTGGATTTCTCTGAGCCATTCCCACACCCCTCTTCTAGACTTGCAAAATCAAGAGCCTCTCTGGATCAAACATTCTGCATGGGGGCATTCCAGAAATTAACTTATTTGCCACTTTCTACTCAGTGCAGCAGGTAAGGGGGAGTTCACAGTAGATGCATTCCCATCAAATGGAAAGGAAAATTATTGTACTCTGTGCCACCATTCACAGTGATTGTCTACTCAATGCAACATTCAGTGAAAAAAGTACAAACCTAATTTTCATTTCTCCATGTTAACCAAAAGAACATGGTCGTAAGCACTGAAGTCCCTAGTGTTGCAACTGTTTCAGCTTATAGCATACCTTCTCAGGATGGCATATGGTTCCACTTCAGATCTTTATACCTGGTGTAGGCCTCTCTGAAGCCCCCCTCTAATCCCAGTGAATCTTCTGGCATACTTCCCGATATGATTAAAGCAATCACAAGCATTCCACAGACCTATTCTGCACTATAGTAGATGTTTTCCATTTGGTTGGAACATTAACTAATACAACCATAGCTGGTCATCTTGCAAGTCATCCTGAACTATCTCCGGTACCTGAACTAGACTGCAGTTATTTTGTGATCAAGCTACAGGTCTCAGCTATTTCTGCATGTTATGACCTAGTAAAAGGTTGCATTGTGGCCCAACATAAGTTGGTCATGCAGTTCCTTAAAGTAGTATTGAAATTTCAGCAGCTTTTGAAGAATCCTTTCACTCCATGGGATCTGACCTTCTGAAATGTTGAACTGGCTATTTCAGTAGTGTTGAAGTATGTATCTTGGAAAACTTTCTTTCTGGTTGCCATCACTGCATGTCTTAATGAGTAGGGACATTATTTGGTCTTTTGCAAGGTTCGCCTATAAGTTGCGACTAACTCACATCTCTTTCTAAAAATAGTTTCTGAATTATTCCTACTCTGGTCCATTTAATCTATGTCTGTATCTTGGAAAATCCTCTTTCTGGTGGCCACCACTGCTACTCAGAGCTTTTTGGAACTGCAAGCCCTCATGAAGAAGGGGATTATTTGTACCATTTTTCAAAGTTAATCTATCAATTATGACCCACTAATATTTCCTCAGAAAATGGTTTCTGAACTATTCCCAGATCAGTCCATTCATCTCAGTGTTTTCTTTATCAGGGTGGAAACCAGGGGATGGAGAGTGTTTCAAATGGTGGATGCACACCATGAGCTTAGCTAAAGTTATGATTTTAAGAAGGCTAAATAACTCTTTGTCTTCTTTAGTTCAGAGAGATAAATATTTGATCACTGTTTAGTGATGATATGAAAGGCTTATGTGTTTGGCATGCTGTCCTAATTGTCACATGTTGCCACAATGCATGATGGCATTAGGTGTGCAATCCTTGAAAATGGAAGTTTTCAAGAGTCAAAATGCCAAACTGTGACTGGTTGACAGAATGAACTCAGTTACTGATACATAAAAGTGAGTGCCCTTGAAATCAATTCACACTATACAGACAGCACCAGTAAAGCAACATAGTGCCTCATGCAGGAACAGTGGTGAGCATAACACACCTAGACGTAACACAGTGCTTCATGCAGGAAGAGTGATGAGCATAGCACACCCAGAAGTAACACAGTGCATCATGAAGGAACAGTGCTGAGCATAGCACACCTAGAAGTAACACAGTGCTGCATGCAGGAACAGTGATGAGCATAGCACACCTAGAAATAAAACGGTGCCTCATGCAGGAACAGTGGAGAGCACACCACACCTGGAAGTAACATATTGCCTCATGCAGGTACAGTGATGAGCACAACACACCTGGAATTAACACAGTGCCTCACGCAGGAACAGTGATGAGCATAGCACACCTGCACATAATGCAGTGCCCGTACAGTGAGGAACACAGTGCACTTATAAGTAAAACAGTGCCTCATGTAGATACAGTGATGAGCATAGCACACCTGGAAGTAACACAATGCCTCATGCAGGTACAGTGATGAAGACAGCATACCTGGTTGTAACACAGTGCCTCATGTAGGTATAGTTTTGAACATAGCATACTTGCACATAACACGGTGCCTATGCAGGTATACTGATGAGCATAGCAGGCCTGGTCATAACACAGTCTGTCTCTGACTCAACAATAGTTCACTTACTCTCTCTCTCAGCCCTCAGACAAGGTAATTTCTTAGGGCATCCAACTGGTAAAATGAAAAAGGGCTTTTACTCCTTTAAAAAAAAGCATTAGCAACAAAAGAAGGACTAACATTATAGATGTGATGTCTGAGCAATGATAGTTTATTTTTGAATTGCATGTACCTTGATTGGCTCATCCCACTCCATTCACCCTATGGGCTCTCTCTGCTTCCCTCACCTGCCCCCAATTCCCACCCACCCCTGCATACTTTTAAATTTATAGGTAACCTCCTTTACTAAGACCCTCCCTTCATCTTCCCATTATCCAATAATTAAATCCATCAGCACCATCTACACATGCCATTCCACTTCCCACCACTCCAGCCCACCTACCAGTTCAATATCCACACCCATATTGCCTACTCACCCAACATCCACCCTCACCAAATATAAATACCTCTTCTAACTCTACAACCTCACTCCCACTATGTCTCATTACCCCCAGTCTCATCTCCACTATACCCTCCTGAGATTAACCTCACTATTCATCTGTCTGTCCATAGTCACCATCAGCACCTCTTATCTCCTCACAATCACTCACTGTATCCACCCCAAATTCCCCACCTTAACCCACAACATTACTATCACCCCCACTCATGCAAGTATATACAACACCATATACACCCAACCCCCCATATACCATGCCCCTCCCATGTACCACTTCTATCCATCTAAAAAGAAACCAAATCTACAGTTTCACTACCTAACCATGCAATACCTAAAAACTATCACCTGTATAACAACCCAGCTGCTACTAGGAGGAGACATTCACCCCACCCCTGGGCCAGCAACCTCTGTTAATATGCCATAGACTCATCACTATCCAGCTAAGCACAAACCCACCAACTTACTGATACTAAATATGACTACCCATAGTGTCATAAATAAAATAGAAGACCATAATGCTGCCATCTCCTTATATAACCCTGATATTATTCTCATCACAGAGACATGGCTTAAACCACATACTAAAGATAATTCCATCACCCCACTTGGGTATAATATTCTCAGGGCAGACCAGCTACATAAAACAGGTGGAGTTTTAGCTCTACTTCACAGAACCAACCTACAACTCTAACTCCTCCAAAAAGAATCCCCCAACTTCAACAATGCAGATACTCTATTTGCAAAAGTCTCCCTTAACCAACATAAGCACCTAAACCTACTGGGTATCTATATACCCCTGGGTGGCAACCTAACCACCCTAGAATCCATACTTCACTGGGCTTCATACTCCCTCCTTCAAGAAACTATCGTGCTAGGTGATGTAAACATTGACTGGAACTCCATTCATTCTCCAACCCCCACCTATCACATTAACCTATATAACTTCACCCAACTTATAGATACTCCCACACGCATTGATAAGGCCACAGAAAGACAATCTATACTTGATTAGATCCTCACAAATCAACCAAATACTGCCCATTAATGTGGTACCCTACCAAACTCTCTGAGCAACCACAGCCCTACTTTTATCCTCAGGCACAAACTTTAATTAACTCTCCCTCCCTTTTACAAACCCACTCTAACAAATATTTTCCTAGAGACCACTTCATAAAAGCCTTGCAACATTGCAAGTGGTCTCTCATCAAAACCCTTTCATTAGACAAAGCAGTTGATTACTTCAACTCCACGTTCCTAAATATCCTCAACCAACTAGCCCCCTTAAAAATCTATCAGGAAACATAGCAACTCCACCCCTTGGCTCCAGAAAACCATAAGAGCCCTACTTAGAGCCAGGGATAAAGCCTGGAAAACCTGGTGCCACATCAGATCACCCCCAGTAAGGCAAACCTTTCACAAGCTCCAGAACAAAGCAAAAAAGCAGGTTAAACTCGATAAACAAAATTACTATATCATTCAACAAGACAAATACATTAGTAAACCACAATCAGGACAGCAATAAATAGCATCCTACAGCCTGGAAGAACCACCACTCCTGCCCCCAATATAACAGGTACAGACCTGGACATAGCCTCCAGCTTTAATAACTATTTCACCTCCTTAATAGGTTCATAGGTTTATAGGCATGTACTAGGCTATCTAAAGCATGTGCTAGGCCTAGCCAAATGAGGTTCCCTGGCTTGTCGAGCAGCACCACAGCAGTAATCCCTGGGGTGAATGTCCTGTTTCCCAACCAATTGTCAAGATTTCTCTTAAAGAGGGCTAATGAGGATCTCTGCGTGACATGAATGGATAGCCTGTTCTAGAGCATGGGAAGTCTCTGGGACAAGAATCTATCCCACCAGCATGTTCTGTTTATTGTGGTGACAAGGTTTAGGTCCCTGAAGGTGTGGCTCGGAGAGATTGGGATTTCTGTAAGTGTAGCATGTCCATCAGATCTGGGTTAGACATGGCTTTGTATGTTATACAGAGGTCGCCTCGGAGTAGGTAATATGCGAAGGAGTAGAGCTGGAGTTTTTTGAGACGGTCTCCATATGCCATGTGTTTGAGGCTGGTAATCCTCCTAGCGAGGTATTTCTGTGGCCTTTCTAGTTGTTGCAGATGTCTTGCGATATACATGCCAATGGAGCATTCTACTCTATAATGGGTCTGATGAGGGATGAGTAGACTGGAACGATGACCTCTCTTTTTCTGGAGGAGAACCCCTTTGTGATGAGGTGTGCCATGTAGAAGGATTTCCTGACTACTGTGGTGATGTGATTATCAAAGGAGGCTACTGTCCACTTGTGTCCCAAGGTCTCATCACACTTTTGGTGTTTAGTAGGCTACCGCCTATGTGGTAGTACATGGGTACAGTGTTTTTCCTAAAGAGGATGACAATGCACTTCTTGGCATTGAGCTTTAGGCCATGACTTTGACACCAAGCATCATTCTCAGTGAGACCTCTTTGTAGAATGTCCACATCCTTAGGTGAATTTATCATTCAAACTTTTAAACAACACCACTTCCACCAACAACCCGCAACCACCTCAGGCCCAAATCAATACCATAATTTTCACGCTTAAGTCTGTCCCTACCTCTGCTATCCAAAAAACCTAGCCAAACTTAAACCAACCACCATTGCAGCCGACAAACTTCCTGCTGAATACCTCCAAATTGCATCCACAGCTATAGCCTATCCCATTTCACTTCTAATAAATAGATCCATCACCGAACACACCATTCCATCCCACAAAGGTGGCTCCTCCCATGGCCTTTCCAACTATTGATCAATTGCAATTGTCTCACCCCTCTCTAAGATCCTAGAAAGATGTATTAATCATCAGTTCCTCTCCTATCTCCTCACCAACAACCTTCTCTCCTCAACCCAACACGGATTTTGCCCATCTCACAGCACCACCACTGCCCTACTCAAATTCACCAATACTATAAACTCCCACAGGAATCTAGGTAAATTTGTCTCAGCCACCTTCCTAGATTTATCCATGGCATTCAACACAGTCTCACATAATAAACTACTGTCTTGTCTCTCTGATCTCAACCTTAACAACCCCAGCTCACTCTGGTTTAAAAGCTATTTAGATAACTGCCAACAATCCATCAAATGGCATAACTCTCTATCCCCGCACTTCCAACCTCCTTAGGTGTGCCGCAAGAATCAATCCTAGGACCCCTTCTTTTTAATATCTTCACAAACCAACTTCACTCAGCAACCGCTAAAGCCGACATAGTCCAATACGCTGATGACACAACTCTCATATGCTCTGCACCCAACATACAACTTCTCCAATGAAAAGTGCAAGAAGCCTTCTCTGAAATAGAAAACTGGCTTAACAACTCACAACTCATACTAAATCCATAGAAAACACACTTAATGCTATTCCACTCTACTAAAATGAGCAACCTTACCTTCTCCATACTCTTTGCCAGCAAAACCCAAATCACCCCTGTCACTGAGGATAATACTCCTAGGAGTTATCATTGACCAGCAACTCAAATTCACAAAGCACATATCAACAACCGTCACTAAAGTCCACAAAAAGCTAGGTTCCCTCTATCCCTGCAAAAGTTATCTAACCAGCAAATCTCGAAATGCAATAGCCAGGACTCACATCCTATCTACTGTATTTTATGCATCCCCAATTCTAACTAATCTTTACAAAACTGACCTTAATAAACTTTCCATCTGTTACAACAAAATCGCTAAATTTGCTACCAGTGCCAAATCACAATCCCACCACTGCCTTTCCTACAAGCCTTGCACTGGCTTAAATTTCCGAACCTATTAAGGTACCATCAACTCAGCCTAGCTCATCTAATTCTGTACTATCCTGAGAAAAACCCGGATCTGATTGCCATGCTGAACTTCTACAATTCAAATAGACAAGTTTGGTCCTCCAACAAAGCCTTAGTCAAAGCCATCACATGCAAAAACAACTCTGGGGAATGACTGTTTACCCATGAAATAGCAAAAATATGGAACCTCAGATCTCAGACTACAGTATTTCACACCCTCCTTCAAAAGCCTACTTAAAACATACCACTTCAACCAACTATGCAACTGTAATTAACCCTCTGAAGCCTCGTCCACTCACTGTTTCTACACCCCATCTGTCCTGTACAACACAAACAACACCATCTAACTATACCTATTCATGTGTGAGCAATAACCTGTATATGAGTGTATGTACATGTGTGTGTGTGTGTGTGTGTGTGTGTGTGTGTGTGTGTGTGTGTGTGTGTGTGTGTATGTGTGTGTGTATGTGTGTAAACGTACACATATAAATATATATATATATATATATATATATATATATATATATGTATATATATATATATATATATATATATATATATATATATATATATATATATATATATACACACACATATATATTTATGTATATATGTGTATATGTTCATACACGTATATTTGCTTGAATGTATATATGGAAACATAAACATTTATATATTCTTATTCATTTGGGAAATATCTTGCAATGGTCTACCAGGTTCTTATCTACTCTCATTGTATATTCTGTACACTTGTATTTTCAACCAAAAGGGGAAATATTCTCTTATTGTATACTAACAACTGTAAGGTCTACAATATGTATGCTATTACAATGTAATGTCTCTTTTGTACATTTTTCTTCTCTCTGTAAACTTATGGAGTTTTTCTCCCCAGGACTCTGCTAAAAATGGACATGTTGTCCAGTCAGATTATCCTGGCAATCAAATGTTAAACAAATAAATAAATAAACACAGTGCCTCATGTAGGTACAGTGATGAACACAGCACACCTAGAAGTAACACAGTGCCTGGTGCAGTTACAGTGATGAGCATAGGACACCTGCACATAACACAGTGCCTCATGCAGTTACAGTGGTGAGCATAGCACACCTGCACATAACACAGTGCCTCATGTAGGTACAGTGATGAGCATAGTACACCTGCACATAACACAGTGCCTCATGTAGGTACAGTGATGAGCATACTACACCTGCATGTAACACAGTGCTTCATGAAGGTACAGTGATGAGCATAGTACACCTGCACATAACACAGTGCCTCATGTAGGTACAGTGATTATCACAGCACACCTGCACATAACACAGTGCCTCATGTAGGTACAGTGACAAGCCACATGCTCCAGGGATCCAAACCTTGTCATCACAATAAACAAAACATGCTGGAGGGATAGGTTCCTGACCCAGAGACTCCCCAGACTATGGAATAGATTGCCCATACATGTCAAGCAGAGTGCCTCTTTGGCCCTCTTCAAAAGGAACCTTGACAACTGGATGGGAGAAAGGAAATTCACCTCAGGGATCATGTCAGTTGCCCTGCTAGACAGGGGACCAGGGAAGTAAATAGTGTGGGAAGAAATAGCCAGGGAATTGCTATGGCTAGGCTTGCATAGGCCCTAGGGCTGATAGCCTAGTACCAACCTATAAACCTATGAACCTATGAACCTATGGACACCTGTACATAACACATTGCCTCATGTAGGTACAGTGATGAGCATACCACACCTGCACATAACACAGTGCCTCATACAGGTACAGTGATGAGCATAGCACAACTGCACATAACACAGTGCCTCATGTAGGTACAGTGATGAGCATACCACACCTGCACATAACACAGTGCCTTGTGCAGTTACAGTGGTGAGCATAGCACACTTGCACATAACACAGTGCCTCATGTAGGTACAGTGATGAACACAGCACACCTAGAAGTAACACAGTGCCTCATGCAGTTACAGTGATGAGCATCGGACATCTGCACGTAACACAGTGCCTCATGCAGTTACAGTGATGAGCATAGCACACCTGGTCATAACACAGAGCATCATGTAGGTAGAGTGATGAGCATCGGACACCTGAACATAACACAGTGCCTCATGTAGGTACAGTGATGAGCATAGTACACCTGCACATAACACAGTGCCTCCTGCAGTTACAGTAATGTGCATAGCACACCTGCACGTAATACAGTGCCTCATGCAGGTAAAGTGATAAGCATAGTACACATGCAAATAACACAGTGCCACATGCAGGTACAGAGATGAGCATAGTACACCTGCACATAACACAGTGACTCATGTAGCTACAGTGATGAGCATAGTACACTGGCACATAACACAGTGCCTCATGCAGGTACAGTGATAAGCGTACCACACCTGCACATAACACATTGCATCATGTAGGTACAGTGGTGAGCATAGCACACCTGCACATAACACAGTGCCTCATGCAGCTACAGTGGTGAGCATCGGACACCTCCACATAACACAGTGCCTCATGCAGTTACAGTGGTGAGTATAGCACAGCTGCACATAACACAGTGCCTCATACAGGTACAGTGATGAGCATAGTATACCTGCACATAACACAGTGACTAATGTAGGTACAGTGATGAGCATAGTACACCTGCACATAGCACAGTGCCTCATGTAAGTACAGTGATGAGCATCAGACACCTGCACATAACACAGTGCCTAATGTAGGAACAGTGATGAGCATAGCACACCTGCACATAGCACAGTGCCTCATCTAGATACAGTGATGAAAATAGTACACCTGCACATAACACAGTGCCTCATGTAGGTACAGTAATGAGCATACCACACCTGCACATAAAACAGTGCCTCATGTAGGTACAGTGGTGAGCATAGCACAACTGCACATAACACAGTGCCTCATGCAGGTACAGTGATGAGCATAGTACACCTGCACATAACACAGTGTCTCATGTAGGTACAGTGATGAGCATAGTACACCTGCACATAACACAGTGCCTCATGTGGGTACAGTGATAAGTATACCACACCTGCACATAACACAGTGCCTCATGTAGGTACAGTGGTGAGCATAGCACACCTGCACATAACACAGTGCCTCATGCAGCTACAGTGGTGAGCATCAGACACCTCCACATAACACAGTGCCTCATGCAGTTACAGTGGTGAGCATAGCACACCTGCACATAACACAGTGCCTCATACAGGTAGAGTGATGAGCATAGTACACCTGGACATAACACAGTGCCTAATGTAGGTACAGTGATGAGCATAGTACACCTGCACATAACACAGTGCCTCATGTAAGTATAGTGATGAGCATCGGACACCTGCACATAACACAGTGCCTAATGTAGGAACAGTGATGAGCATAGCACACCTGCACATAGCACAGTGCCTCATGTAGGTACAGTGATGAGCATAGTACACCTGCACATAACACAGTGCCTCATGTAGGTACAGTAATGAGCATACTACACCTGCACATAACACAGTGCTTCATGTAGGTACAGTGGTGAGCATAGCACACCTGCACATAGTACAGTGCCTCATGCAGTTACAGTGGTGAGCATTGGACACCTCCACATAACACACTGCCTCATGTAGTTACAGGGGTGAGCATAGCACACCTGCACATAACACAGTGCCTCATGTAGTTACAGTGGTGAGCATAGCGCACCTGCACATAACACAGTGCCTCATGCAGTTACAGTGGTGAGCATAGCACACCTGCACATAACACAGTGCCTCATGTAAGTACAGTGATGAGCATCGGACACCTGCACATAACACAGTGCCTAATGTAGGAACAGTGATGAGCATAGCATTTCACACTGAGCTAATCGAAGGGAGGACACTGACGAAACTCGGAGCTATAATATATAACATTAAGTATCCTGTTTTTTGTTTATTTTGTTCTTTATTTCTTTGTTATTTATAGCACTTTGTGTACTGTGTATTTTTCTAGCTAGTTTCACTGTGTGTGGGGTATTAACTGGAAATTGTCCACTTTTATTAAGCATCTGTTGGGTTGTTTGTTTCTGATAACTTGTTGCAGTTAAACTCTTTTTTCTAGAGGCTCCTTTAGCTGTTTAAATCTTTCATTAAAAGCTCGCTGCTGCTTTTCAGCTGTGAGAAACGTTTCTGCAGTTTGTTCTAAGTAGTGGGGATATTTGTACCATTTCCATATTCAGGCTTGTATTTGGGCCTAGTGTTTGTGGAGGCTGTGTGTCTGAGCACATATTCAGGGACATCTTGGTTTAGCCAAAGCCATCAGACATTTCAGTGAGAGAGAATTGTTTGAGATCATTGGCTGACTGAGGTCACCTGGACTACAGCTTAGACTAAGCACCTCATTGGTTATTTTGAGATTTCTTTCTTAAAAGCTGTCTCAGGTTTCAACCTTCTGTTACCTAAGAAGTTAAGTTGTGAAAAAAAAATGTATCTGCTTTTACTGTATTTGTGTTTCTTCCTACTTTATTTTGCTTTTGCGTCATCGTAAAAGTACTCAATTGTATTTATTACTGCTTGGTGTAACTCATTCTAAGCCTTTTAGTTTAAGCACTTGGGCTTCTGACCAGTTGTTTTACATTAAGGTTTGTGGTCTGCACTGTAGTAGCAGAACAGGTAGCTTACATCCTTCTAAGTTGGGAACTGCTGATTGAGGGCTCAGTGTCTGTTATTTTAAAAGTGTATTAATTCTGGTTTAAGCACTTGGGCTTCAGGCCAGTTATTTTACATTAAGAGGGTTCGTGGTCTGCACTTTTGTGGGAGGAGAGGCTGGACTCTGCCGTTCTGAGCTGGGAATTTCTGGTTAAAGGCTTATAGTGCCTGCATATTTGAACTGCTTCTTATTGAAATTGGTACACCTTGTTTTCTGTAGCATAGACTAGATCCAGGTCTGCTGAATCTAGTTTTGTTTGTATAACTTGAGCACTAATCCAGGCATTATTTAAAGTATTCAATTGTATTTATTACTGCTTGGTAGTAACTTGATTAAAGTGTAGCTATAATTCTAAGTCTTTTGGATTAAGCACTTGGGCTTCAGACCAGTTGTTTTACATTAGGAAGGTTTGTGGCCTGCACTGTGGTGGTAGGGCAGGTAGCTTACATCCTTCTAAGTTGGGAACTGCTGATTGAGGGATCAGTGTCTGTTATTCTAAAAGTGTATTAGCTCTGGTTTAAGCACTTGGGCTTCAGGCCAGTTATTTTACATTAAGAAGGTTCGTGGTCTGCACTCTTGTGGGAGGACAGGCTGGACTCTGCCCTTCTGAGCTGGGAATTTCTGGTTAAAGGCTTATAGTGCCTGCATATTTGAACTGTTTCTTACTGAAATTGGTACACCTTGTTTGCTGTAGCATAGACTAGATCCAGGCCTGCTGAATCTAGCTTTGTTTGTATGCTTGTTGTTTGTTTGCTTGTTATTTCCCTGAAACGCTAATTCCACCTAAAACGCGGCTTTTCAGCGCTTCTGTGGATCCCTAGTGATATCTGCATTGCTTACTGTACTTATTTCCTTGTTTCACTTGAAAGAAAGTTACTGTTTGTCATTTTTGCATTTAAGTCACCTGTAACACATTGCATTTAAGTTACCTGGCACTTGCTCACTAAAGCAATTATATAAGTCAGCACTAAAAAATTAAAAGCACTACACCCTAACTAACTCCCCTTGAGTACCTTGTTCCCCATTGGCCCTTTTTTTCAATTATAAAGGAATTCCCAATACTATTCTAGAATGTCCAAAGGTCAGTTGTCAATCTCCTCTCTAGTCCAGCTGGTGAATGCGGGAATCTTGAGGCAATGTTACAACTGCCTCGTGTACATAGACAACCCTCTCCTCCTCCCAACAAATTCCAACACATGTGAGAGATGCAACCATATAGCCAAACTGGAGGCTAAGCTCTCTCAACTCAGTACTGGTGTAACCAGTCAGGAGGAGAAGGAAACCACACTCACTACAATTCCAGTCTCACATAGACCTACCATGACAGAAAACTAAACACAAAAAAACAAAAAAACATACTCGGAGGCTCTAAATAAAAATCTGCCTAAGCAGCAGAGACCTCCAAAGCAGACACCCAAGCAACCGCTACCCCAAAACAAAATACGTGCAACACATAGCTCACAAAGCCAGTGTGCCAAACAGTCACAGCCCTTAAGGCTAAACAACACACCTGATACACTTGTAATAGGTGACTCTATCGTCAGGCACACTGACGTCCCGCTCACCAGGCTGAACAAGGAGAAGGTCATGGTGAGCTGCCTGTCGGGCTCTAGGATCTGCCACATAACACAAGCACTCAGGTCACTCCAAGGCAAGTACAAATATGACACAGTCATTGTCCATGCTGGTGTGAATGACCTGAGACGTACCTCCCTGGACTACATGAAAAGAGACATAGAGGAGCTCTCCGAGCATGTAGCTCAAGCCGGTATGACCCTGACCTTGAGTAGCATCTTACCCTCACCAAGAATGATGTCACAATATGAAGACAAGATGATCAATTTCAACAATTGGCTTAAGTATTGGTGTCATTCAAAGAGGATCCAATGCCTGTCAGCCTGGGATGACATGCTCGACAAGCCACAATGCTTCGCTAGGGACGGCTTGCACCTGTCACCCCTGGGCTTTCGGATATTGGCAAAGGCTCTTGCTACCCACATAGTGCCTTTTTTAGGCAAGACTCAAAAGACAAACCCACCTCCATAGGTATCACAAGGGATAAGAAACTAAGAGTAATGTTAAACTCAATGCCAGAAGTCTAAACCTCAAGATGCACGCACTCAAAACTCTCCTTAGCATGGAGAACATCGATATCTGTGCAGTAACAGAAACCTGGTTCAAGGCTCCCAAGAGCACCCCAGCACTACCAGGTTATACCTCATACCATGCTTTTCGGCCTCAAAACTTGGACCGAACCACAAAAGGAGGGGGAGTATCAATATTCGTCAAACATACCCAATTTATAAACTCAAATGCTATGGAACAACTTGGTACCACTCTCACAAGAGGGGAAAACATACTGGACCTGATCATCACCAACATGGGGACTCTATGCTCCAGACCAGAAGTGTATCCCTCACTGGTAAGATCAGACCATAAACTAATTTCACTGGATATTCACATCCGTACCCCACCCCCTGCCCAGAGAATCACAGTGAAAAACTTCTATAAAGCAAATTTCACACTCCTCAAAACCGAGGTGGAATCCTTCAAAGCCCCCGGGCCTGTGGAAAATATGGCCCAGACCGCGGAATCCTTTATAAATGCATTCTATGAACACCTTCAGGAATGCATGGATCATGCAATCCCAAATAAAACCAAGACGCAATCCTCCAAAGGCAGATGTCCTGTCTGGTGGACCCCAGCCATAAACAAACTACACAATAGAAGGAGGAAGCTACTACATGATAGAGCAAAATCCCAAAAAGGGAAGGCATCTGTGATCAGTATTAGCAAAAAACTATGGACACTTTTTTGAGAGAAAAATTGCACAGGACACTAAGGATAATCTCAAGGCTTTCTTTAGTTATGTTAGGAACCTGGGTGGGAATTCCCAGATATGCTCAGAATTAGTCCAGAATGACAAAAAATACACAGAACCCACAGATATTGCCAACATCCTAGCTGACAGGTTCAGCGCAAACTTCTCCCCCCCCCTCCCCACCAAAAGGCAAATATCTATCCCATCAGAGTGCTGCCCCCCTGACATCTCAGATGCTCAGGTAAGAGCCGCCCTCTCCAAAGCAAAAAACACAGCATCAATGGGACCGGACAGTGTCCCGGGCTGCGTCCTACATGAACTCCAAGAAGAGCTAAACCCAAACATAAAACTACTGTTCAATCTCAGCCTTACTACAGGATATGTACCCAAAGAGTGGCATACAGCAACAGTGGTCCGTCTCCACAAAGGTGGTGCCTCAACGGATCCTGGAAACTATTGCCCCATAAGCCTGACTAGCTTGGTCTGCAAAGCTATGGAAAGGATCATCATGGACCTCATAAATAAAGATATTGGGGACCTACAGACACCGGATCCTACCCAGTTCAGCTTTGTTAAGGGCAGATCCTGCCTCTTAAACCTGGTTGATTTCTTTGAAACAGTCACCAAGGCCATTGACGAGGGGAAGGTGGTCCACACAGCCTACCTGGAACTCGCAAAAGCCTTCGATACAATACCCCACTTGGGCATTATAGATAAGTTCACCAGCTTAAATATAAACCCCTATGTCACTAGATGGGTTGCAAACTGGCTCAAGGACAGAACCCACATGGTTAGAATTGCTGGAGCCATGTCAGACTCCAAACCAGTTACAAGTGGCATCCCACAAGGCTCCTGGGACCTCTCTTGTTCGGTATATATTTCTCGGTGGTACAGGCCAACATGGAAGGACTGTGGCTGACCAAGTTCGCAGATGACTGCAAACTGGGCACCATAATCGACTCTTCAGCTGACACAAGCATCCTCCAAAAGGGCCTCATACAAACAGACAACTGGTGCCAGAGCCATGGCCTCAAGCTAAATGCCAAAAAGTGTATAGTCATCCCCTTTGGCAAAAACAAAGTGCCCACAAATTACCACTTAGGTGGTAATCCATTAAGTACAGAAGAAGTAATTAGGGACCTGGGGGCCGAAGTTGATAGCAATCTCTCATTTGACAACCACGTGGCCAAAGTGGTTAGAAAAACATTTTATATAGCCCACCTAATCATGAAGGGATTCACATCTAGATCAGGGGAGGTCATCGTGCCTCTTTACTCATCCCTCATTAGGCCCATAATTGAGTACAATGCCCCTTTTGGGATGTACCTTACCAGACACCTGCAGCAACTGGAAAGACCCCAAAAGTACCTCACCAAGAGGATCAAAGTGCTCAAACAGATGCCATATGCTGCCCGGTTAAAGAAACTCCAGCTCTACTCAGTGGCATACCGCCTGCTCAGAGGCGATCTGTGCCTGACGTATAAGGCCATGTCCAACCCGGAATTAATGGACATGCTGCACCTCAGAAAATCCAAATTCCATCCAGCTACGCACTCAAGAGACTTGAACCTCAACACTGAAATAAATAGGACATGCTGGAGGGACAGATTCATAACCCAGAGGCTCCCTTCACTCTGGAATAAAATCCCAGTCCAGGTTAGGCAGAGTCCCTCATTGACTCTCTTCAAGAGGAATCTTGATGAGTGGATGAGAGATCGTAGGTTTACCCCAGGTATCACTTCTGTATCACTGTTAGACAGAGGCACAGTATACTAACCTCGAAAAAGGGCGTAGCAAAATTAATTTAAAATGGGTGGCGAAAGCCAAACACACTCTGGCTAGGCTTATAAATGCCCTAGGGCAGATAGCCTAGTATGAACCTATGAACCTATCATGTAGGTACAGTGATGAGCATAGTACACCTGCACATAACACAGTGCCTCATGTAGGTACAGTGATGAGCATACCACACCTGCACATAACACAGTGCCTCATGTAGCTACAGTGGTGAGCATAGCATACCTGCACATAACACAGTGCCTCATGCAGTTACAGTGGTGAGCATCAGACACCTCCACATAACACAGTGCCTCATGCAGGTACAGTGATGAGCATAGTACACCTGTACATAACACAGTGTCTCATGTAAGTACAGTGGTGAGCATCTGACACCTGCACATAACACAGTGCCTCATGTAGGTACAGTGATGAACATAACACACCTGCACATAGCACAGTGCATCGTGTAGGTACAGTGATGAGCATCGGACACCTGCACATAACACAGTGCCTCATGTAGGTACAGTGATGAGCATCGGACATCTGCACATAACACAGTGCCTCATGTAGGTACAGTGATGAACATTGAACACCTGCACATAACACAGTGCCTAATGTAGGTACAGTGATGAGCATAGCATACCTGCACATAACACAGTGCCTCATGTAGGTACAGTGATGAGCATAGTATACCTGCACATAACACAGTGCCGCATGTAAGTACAGTGATGAGCATCGAACACCTGTACATAACAGAGTGCCTCATGTAAGTACAGTGATGAGCATCAAACACCTGTACATAACAGAGTGCCTCATGTAGGTACAGTGATGAGCACAGTATACCTGCACATAACACAGTGCCTTGTGCAGTTACAGTAATGTACATAGTACACCTGCACATAACACAGTGCCTCATGTAGGAACAGTGATGAGCATAGCACACCTGCACATAACACAGTGCCTCATGTAGGAACAGTGATGAGCATAGCACACCTGCACATAACACAGTGCCTCATCTAAGTACAGTGATGAGCATAGTACACCTGCACATAACACAGTGCCTTATATGTGCCTCATGTAGGTACAATGATGAGCATAGTACACCTGCACATAGCACAGTGCCTCATGTAAATACAGTGATGAGCATAGTACACCTGCACATAACACAGTGCCTTATATGTGCCTCATGTAGGTATAATGATGAGCATAGTACACCTGCACATAACACAGTGCCTTATGTAGGTACAGTGATGAGCATCAGACACCTGCACATAACACAGTGTCTCATGTAGGTACAGTGATGAACACAGCACACTTGCACATAACACAGTCCCTCATGTAGGTACAGTGATGAACACAGCACACCTAGAAGTAACACAGTGCCCCGTGCCATTACAGTGATGAGCATAGCAGACCTGCACATAACACAGTGCCTCATGCAGGTACAATGATGAGCATAGCACACCTGGTCGTAACACAGTGCCTGATGTAGGTACAGTGATGAATGTAGGACCGCTGGAAGTGGTGTGGCTCCATAAATAATTATTCAACCCTTTTTCTCAAACTCTGTATCTAAAGAGTGGTTAGCATTTACATAAGAAAATGTCTTAAATTTCGTATTATTGAGGAACAGAAAACAGCAATACTTTGTGGATAAATCAGTTTCTTACAGAATGATTGCAATTGTCACTGTAGCATTTTGCATCTTTAAAAAGATTTTGCATAGCTGATACAGACTGTTGACAAGCATGATGTCCATGCAGTTAGTTCCCATTTGACGCCGTCTCTAAACCCACTAACATGTCCTGCTCCTGCTCTTTGTGTTCATAATGTTCCATGCTATTCAGCTCTGGACACTGTGTTTGCTGCTGTTGCTTTGGTCTATTGGAGTTTGAATTTCTTTCTGCATTATTTAAAGGGGATATTCTTAGACAAATATTGTGCAGTGTTATGAGAAATAGTATCCTGAGTAGATGCATAGCGACATACAGACAGCTGTTGATTTAGACACCAAAGCAGCAGGACCACACTAGTACAGAAATAGCATAGTATGCATATATGGTATGTGATTGATTGTATAATAGCATACACATGGGTGTCAATATGAGAGCCATCACATCTGTAAATAGTGAAATGAATCATGGTGGGGCAATTCAGAAATATATAAAGTTAGCACAAATAGCCATGGTGATCATCTAATTTGCATGCCAGGTTATTATGGCATACAGGAACTTTACTCATGGTATGATCTTATGAACAGTGTTAGCATTAGCACAGCAACTAGCGCTGTAAGCTGCTTTTTGGACCTAGTGTTTGAGATACATGTCATTACCCTTTGCATTGCAGAGGTGTCTGCCAGAATTTAACATACCATCCCCTCCACAGGTACAGCACTGTCAACCATTACCATAAGGACAGACGCATCATACAAGAGTTAGTAGACACATGTAGCCTAGACATGCAATAAAGAGGGATGCATGGAATGCCTGTCCTGGTGGACATGAAGGTTTATGTAGCATTAACCATGTTTTCCACATGGACTTTTTACCATCCAACAGGGGAATATCTTAGGAGTTTTGCCACTATTTGCTTCTTGTATGCTACAGCAGTTCCTTGACATGATGCTGTGGCATGTGGAGGATCATATATGATTTCCATGGCCAGCAGAGGACAGAATTACAGGACATGGATGTATCCTCTGGGTCAGTCTTTCAGGTGCTCCATTCCTCTCTTCTCCATCATGGGTGTCCTTCTTGGAATATCACCCCTACACTGTTTCTAGTTCAGTCTTCTTCACCACTTATCCTCCCTCAATTTGTCTGCATTCTTGCACTGTTGCCCCCTTTTTGTGTCCCTACCACCCCTATCAGTCTTTGTCTACATTTTGTTTATATACCCTTGCTGCCTTCCCTATTACCTCCTTCCTTCCCTTGCATGCTCATGAATACCCCTCTAGTCTTCGAAAAATAAAATGGGCACCTGTTCCAACAAAAACATGTCCTTCCTCTCCCACCTATGTGTCCTTCAGTTACCCTTCTGTGTGCTGCTCTGTTTTCTTTCATTCCATTTCAGGAATTTCTAACCCCCCATTCATCTCCATGTATATGATGAACTAGGCTGGGGATTTATTTTGCTATGCTGACATCTGTGCTCCATCTGACAGTGTCCATGTTGTAGCTATGAGATGTTTCATTGCATGTGTGAATCAATGCTGGCCACATGGCTCCCCATAGTGTGGCCACTTCAGTAGGGCAATTGCTGTCATTACCATAGCTGTGATAATTTACTATTCAGCCTTTCCCCAGGCATGTTGAAGCTATGTCACACAATGTCTGCCTAATTGGCACTGGGAAGCATCACATTAAAAACATCTGTGCTTTATAGTGCAGTATTCCAGTGTTCTGGATCTTTCTGAATATCCTCCATGGTACTAGACTTTTATTTCTGGTTATATCTGCCTTATTTTAAGCCCTCTTTTGTCACTGTGCATTACATGTGAACCAAAAAGTTAGTTTCCACATCTCTTACAGGTTATGATATCCTTTACAGAGAACTTTCTAGAAAGAACAACGCCAAAAATTTAGAATAAAATTGTATTTTATTTATTTTTACTTTGTTGAATGGGTTAGCCCCACTAGGCCAACAGCATCTTTGCATAGGAGACCCAAGGTAGTTTTCATACTGACTAGAGGAAATTTGGCCAAGGCACTGGAAACTTCCCCTGTCATGTCAGTGGAGGGAGTCCAAGATGGTGGAGATGACAAGCACAGTGGAGACTGCTTCTATCCACAGTGTGGAAGGAGTAACTTCTAATAAAAATTGGTGAAGTGGGTGAAATCTTATACTGCAATCCAAAGGATTACAAGATGAAATTCTGGTATCAGTGATGTCGGAGAAGCCAGAAGATGAGTTTCATTCATCCTGGGGTGATTTCATGGAAAAGCAGTTCCCAGAACAAAGTGATAGTGTATCATCAGGAACTAAAGCCCCAAGCATGCATTCGGCTTGGATGGTGATGCATGTGTTGTGGAAGTTTGAGAGGTCAAGAAAGAAGCAGCAGAGAGACAGAGAGATTCAGACAGTCACATGGTAATAAAACCAAAACTTGCTAATGCGAGTGTTGTAGCAGCAAGGGATTTCTAAAAGAAAGCAACATTTTCACAGTAGACTAAATCTGTTATTAACATCAGAACAAGAAATGGGCAAAAATAAATAGGTATAAGCTGTGGGTTTGTATTATTAAGCCGTTAGGCTGTGTTCTAATGAATTTGCATGCCATTATTTCACTGGGAAATGAACATTTTCCTGACATGTATTTTGAAACACTTGAAGTAGTATTTAAATATGTTGACCTATTTGATAAAAAATACTCTGAATTTTATAAGGAATCTGTTATTTATAGTATATATTTTATATATATACATATATATATATATATATATATATATATATATATATGGGTCTACTTTATATTACCGAACCGACAATTCACCGACACACAAAACTCCGACCCCAAATAACCGAAAACACACAACACCAACAACTCGCAAAACCGAACACCATTACACCGACACAAACAACGTAAACTACACGACACACAATGACATATTCACTAACCTTAACCCAAACCCTAACCCTAAGGTCCGACACTACCGCACAGTTGCCCTAACCACCCTAACCCTAACTCACTTAACCCACCCCTACACCTAAAGACTGTCACTATCGCACACTTAACCTACCTGCACCCTAACCCTAACTCACTTAACCCACCCTAAAACATAAAGCCCGTCACTATCGCACACTCACCCTACCCGCACTCTAAACCTAACTCACTTAACCCATCCCTAAACTACAGTCTGTCACTATCACACACTTACTTTACCCGAACCCTAACTCCGACACTGCCGCACACTCACCTTTCCCACACCCTAACCCAAAATCCCACAATATCGCATACTTACCTGACTGCTCCTAAATCCCTCATTATCGCACACTTACCGAGTCGTGCTCACAGGTTACCCTTGTCGGTCTTTCAGCTGTCGGCAAATCACCGTTTTGGTCAACTTACCTGTCGGTCGTTTCGTCTCGGTCTTCTGCGTGTCGGTGAAGTGTCGGTTCGGTAATCTAAAGGAGACCCATATATATATATATATATATATATATATATATATATATATATATATATATATATATATATATATAGGACAGTGCAGTGGTACAACAGTTAGCATTGTCACCTCACAGCAAGAGGAGAGGGCAGGTAGGCTGCTGGGTACCTGGTACAGGTAGGAGAGTAATACGTAGTACTGCACTATAGCAAAAGACTAGGTTATAGTTACAATACAACTTCACAATTTAGTAGAGTGGTCAGACATACTTTCACTGAGTCTTTGGATGGAGGGAGTTTGTGATAATAGGACAGCAGCTTCTTTAGCTTGTAGTTTGATAGTTGAAGTTATGTTGGGGGTTCTTGCAGGGTAGGCAGGTAAGATACACAGGTCTTGCAACAGAAAAAAGTTTAGAAGCTAGGTGGGTTAAGGAGAAGAAAAAGAGAGCAACAAATTAAAAATTGTACAGTAAAAAGTGTAACATGAGACATTAAGCAGAAATTAGGTTGTTAGACTAAAAATGTAATAATGAACATTATCATACACCTGTATTCATATGATGAAAATCAACACAAACAGCAAGAAGCATTCTAGATAACAAGTGCACTCTACGATATCTTCAGTAGTCAGCATTAATTCAATTATATAAAAAGTCTATTAGCAAGCTAGGGTACGGCTCAGGATAGATTCTATAAGATTCTGTGTAACAAGTGCCCTCTACGATATCTTCAGTAATCAGCATTAATTCCAATATATAATATAGAGTAGTCTATTAGCAAGCAAGGATATACATTAGATTACATACATTAGATACATACACTAGTTGTGCTAGCTACGATTTCTTAAAAAGGTTGTCAAGTACTAATTATGTGTTAAGGCTGAATAAAACAGCAATTTTACAGCTAAAGTAGTGCTCCTGATAAGGAGCATAGCCTTGCTTTGCAGCTTCTGATGTAAGAAGGGGTGAGTTGACTAAGGAAAGTATAGAACATGCGCAGACATAGGTCGGTGATACAAGCAGTAAATGTATCCCTTCATGGAGATACTTTTGGCGCCAAGGAAGTATTTCAAAAACCTGCCTGCCAATATTCAGCTTTGTCCCTTTTAAAACACCAGGGTTTAGAAAAGATAGATGGACTCAGCACATTCTGGTAAGATGCACAGCAAGGTATAAATATAGGCGCAAATACACTAGTATAATACCCTGTGTAACACAGAAGACCTAAATTCAAGTGTGGGGTTTAGAAACAAGCCCCGTATAGGGTGAGATATGTGTTGAGATGATGTGGGATTCCGATTAAACATGCATCAGATGCAAACATGAGAGTGTATTTAATTACTCACAGTCACCGTATCTAAGGTGTGGTAGATGCCTCCGCTAAGCTCAACAAGATAGCATGGTTATAATGCAGCGAGTAATACCAAAAGTGAGATAAAGAAGACAGAAACAGTAAACAAGCATATTAGGATAAAACAGCAAAAACTAAAAAGATTCTAGATAGAACATCAGCTAAATATTATAATAACAGTTGCGCTGAGCAACTCTACAGGTTCCTGGAGAAGAAGTATTTTAGTTTAAAAAATGCACAAATACAAAAGTGAGTGGTTTAGCGACAAACAAATAAAAACACAGCAGTTACTTTGCCAAACGACAAACAAATAATAACAACACAGCAGTTTCTTAGCCAGAATACAAAACAGTTAGTTGCCTTGCAGGTTACTTACAGTAATAGCGGCAGACCCACTGGGCCAGGGGAACACAGCAGCCAGAGGAGAGTGAGCCTAATAAGGATGGCGCCGCACTAGGCAATCCATCTTTATACTTTTAGGAGCAGGATAAGATGTTAGAAGGCGGGGAATGGGACAGGTGAAGAGAACCAGGATGCTAGGGCGGGGCTAGCCTCTAGTCCATGTGCATAGCAAGGAGGAGCTGCCAAGTACAGACAGAGTAACTAGTAGCGAGACAAAAAGGAAAAGAGAGATACGGTTGTATTAACAGAGACGAAGAGCAGAGGAGAAGGAGAGGAGTGAGCAGACAGGAAGAAAGATAGTTTATATTTATAGTATGAAGAGGTGGTGTAAAAGAGCGGACTATGGAAACTAAGAGAGCTCACAGAAAACAATCAGTGAAATAGCAGAATACAGCCAAGTTTCTGGAAGTACGAAGCGTGAGGGTGAGTTAGTATATTTGTAGCATAGCTGGGGTTAGGACTATAGCAGAAAGAAAGAGGAAGGGGAGGGGGGACTAGACAGAGTAATATAAATGGCGGGACAGAGAAGTAAAACAGGTAGTTTAAGCATTAAACTAAAAAGGATACAGGTAAGGATTATTTAGGAACTAAGAGGGAGCCTTTGGAGGGGGAGCCCCTAGTGGACAGAGTTTGAAATTACATTCAAATATGTAGGAGGATGAAGAGAAAAGAGGACAGAGTTAGATAACAGAATATAGGAGAGCTAAATACCCTAAGGGGGAGAGGGGAGGTAGGCTGCTGGGTACCTGGTTCAGGTAGGAGAGTAATACGAAGTACTGCACTATAGCAAAAGACTAGGTTATAGCTACAATACAACTTCACAATTTAGTAGAGTGGTCAGACATACTTTCACTGAGTCTTTGTATGGAGGGAGTTTGTGATAATAGGACAGCAGCTTCTTTAGCTTGTAGTTTGATAGTTGAAGTTATGTTGGGGGTTCTTGCAGGGTAGGCAGGTAGGATACACAGGTCTTACAGAAGAAAAAGTTTAGAAGAGTAATAGCAGCAGATCCACTGGGCCAAGGGAACACAGCAGCCAGAGGAGAGTGAGCCTAATATGTATATATATATATATATATATATATATATATATATATATATATATATATATATATATATATATATATATATATATATATATATATATATATATATATATATACACACACATATATATTATATGTTAGAAAGCATTAAAGATAGGGACACAAATTTGTTAGGCTTTTTTATTTAAAAGATATCAATCCTTTTAGGGATAGTTATGAAAAAGGAAAGAGTGTAAAATTCTTTAGGGAAGTAGAAATTAAGGAATTTCAGAATAGGATGCATCAGTGAAAATTATGTTTACATGGCTTAGGGACTGACAGAAATGGGAGTACACGTGTGCTATGGACCTTTGCTACTATAAAGATGGGTATGTTACGAGAAGTGCACACGTTAGGGAGGGAATTAGAAAGAAGAGTGTTAATTATGAGGGAATATGATACGTTTTGTATTGCCTATCCTTTCTAAAATTACTTGTTAAACAAAACATGAGGTACAAAACTTGTGGCATAGATAAGGTAGAGGAAGATGAAGAGCACATTTTCTTTTTGTAATTTTTGAATGAAAATAAAGATGGTCTACTCTTCTCTGTTAGTGCTGTGGGATCTTTTAAATCTGCCTGAGTTACCACCATTTCAGGTAAATGGAGCTTGCTACAACATCTAATCTAAGGAATATGAACTTTCACCAGTTCAGGTAAACTGACCGTGATATAACATCTAATCTGAGGAATGACATGCACAGGCATGCAATACCCCCATTATACTGCACTGCAGTGTCAGCAACCCAGATACCTGGTGTGGGAACAGAACCCACAGCCTGATGATCTTCCAGCAGCAAAGGCAAGTGTGCTACCTGTTGAGTTACTGATTCTCTTACATTGCTTTACTCTGCAAAACATGACTCAAACAAAGACTGCTATCACTTTTACATTGTGTTTGAAATAGTACCACTTAGCACTGTCTTCTCTACAGTGCATGTGTGTTTTCTAAGGATTGCTTTAACCTCAGAGGGTTAGACCTTTGTATTCTTAATCAGTATTATCCTGTAGCTCTACATTTGATACTCTTAGTCTCCAACTGCTTCCTGTGTTCATAGGTAACTACTAGGCTAGCTGTCCTTGTGGGACATTTGTAAGCCTAGCCAATTTCCCTCAAAGGTGAGAATCAAACGTTATACCTCTTGTCTATGAGGTAAGCACCTTAACCATTAGGCTATCACCCAGTGATAGTCTTTGTGGGCCAAATAACCATAGACCATTCCTGTATTATTCCTGAAAGGATGCATTTTTGCTCAGGAGGCTTAATCTATTAAAATAACTAAAAGATAAATTAATAATACCATAAAAAAGCTCAGCATACTGTCTTAAATGTCAAATGGCCACCATTTCATGCATCCAGCAAGTTATATTTACTGTAAAATGTAATATGTTATATGGGGTCTATATCACTTCATCGACGTTTACTTACCTCGAATGGCTATTCATTGAACCAACATCATGGAACAGTCCTTCATTGAATGTTTACATCCGCAAATGTTTTTCTCATGATAAAAAATCACTTGGCCAGCATACCTAGCTACAGACACACACACGCCACAGTACAGCAAACCCACCAAACTAGGGGGCTATACCCCACACCCCCCTACTTATATATACCAACTTCAAGATCGCACTACAGTGGGGAAAAGGGCAAATTTCTGTATGTTGGTCAAGTGACTTCCTTCCCTGGGAAAAATGTCCACTGATGTGAAGGTTCGCTGAAGGTCTGTTCGATGATGCCGGTTTGATGAACAGCTGCCGTTCGAGGTAAGTAATCTTCGCTGAAGTGATACAGACCTGTTATATGAGCATGCAGATGTTGGCAATGTTTTCATTGAAATGACATGATTAAAAGGTGATGTAGTAGTCAGTTAAAACATCTTGATCACACACAAATGCATGCGCGCGCATACACACACACACACACACACACACACACACACACACACACACACACACAATTCTGACATTAATTAAAGCAGGCACAAGAAAAAATATTAGAATATAATAGGAATTTTGAGCAGACTTTATAATTAATTTGTTTTGGAAGAATTTTGCTCTGAAATATTTTGCCATTGGATTAGTGATTCTGTATCCCAACATCAAAAAATAATTTACTTTGTACTCCTTTTCCCTTTTACTTATTTTCCTTATCAGTTATAATCATGTTTTGTAAAATGAATAAATAAATAAACTGCTTGGAGTCATACAGTATGTCAGTAGAGTCTGCTGACATTTACTTCAGTTCTGCGGGGCATACTTAATTCGTAACCCCCTTCCATAACCACTAACACTAGCAGCCATAATCAATGGAACACATTTATAATAGATCACAACCTGGGTTTTATAAGTAAAGTCTAACTGTCTGCAATCCATGCACATAGTGTAAAAACTCATGATGTAGCGAATTACCTGGCCTACGTTTTCAGGGCAGTGCAATTCCATACTCTGAATACCTCCAACATTCACATTAATACTACAAGTTATACAAATGTGAAGACTATGTTACATTTCAGCAGTACAAGACAGTTTGGCTACATCTATCCCACAATTGTCTTCATTTCCAAACATTTCTTTCCTTTACAGACTGTACACAGTTTCCATGGAAACAAATACTATTCATTCATGGCCTAGTGAGATGTTTTATACACCACAGATCAATACAAAGGAATCAAACTGAAGTATCAGCTACATTCTCAGCAGTGAAATTCAGGACAGCTGAAAAGACATCCTATATCCCGGTGAGAGACAAAACAAGGGGCATATGTGATTCCTGCTTGCTTCAGCACAATGATACCTTTAGAGAAAATGCAAAGTAATTGCAATAATGGCTTTTAATTTTACTTAACGCTCACACATATCAGCACTGCCTTTCTTTCTTCATTCTAAAATCAGCCACAATTAATTTTTGGATTCCTTCCCACTATCTCTTGTTAGGCTGGAAACACATATTAAGCATCAATTTTAAGGACTTAAGGCAGTAATTTACAGATTAATTGCAGTCTTTTGAAAAGGTGCATTACCTAAATGCATTTCAAACCTTTGGTGTATAAACTAGTATACTAGTTAAATGCTGATGTGGAAGTTTGCAATATGTATTATGATCTGCATTGTGAATTATTCATATCTATCATATCTGCTTATATATAGATAAATTGCATATTTTATTATGTTATTCATGAATACAAATTATTTATGATCTCTCATCCTTTAAATATAAGTAAACTGAGGCAAATGAAAACATGAAGAGAAGCACCAGTTAGTTTTCTGAATATACCAGAATAAAAAAATGTACTTTTGTTCTAAAAATTAATTAAATCTATACTAAAAGCAGTGAAATATACAGTATGGTTCAAGATATTCTTTTAACCATATATGTAATATATATTATGCAATAAAGGGTCATTACTATTCAAAAATGAAAATATACCAATAGAAAAAAGTCTGGTCATTGAAGTATTTCTGAGTGTCCCAACTTTCTTTTCCCATAAGATGAATAACAACAGCATTGTAAACCTGTGTTGGAAGGGACAGATCAAAATATGAGAGCTATCAGGGACACACTGCAAAACCATAGATAGTTAAGATGACTGATTATCAGCACTAAGATGTTTACAAGTACCACTAAGCATACCTTCCAACTGCATATAGATTTAGAAATCATCTTGCTTTTCCTCATAATTTTGCTCTGTCCACTTCACCCTTGTGATCAAACCATGCCGACTGCTAGTAAATCTTGTGATACCTTTAGGTTATTGCTAAATGATAAGGCAGGCTTAGCAGGTCTTCTCAAAATGGTGTTTAAATTATATAAAGACTTGCTTTAAGGAAATGGTGCAGTCAGAATAGCTGCATGGTTCCGTCAGCCAGTAAGCTCAATTAATTAATGATACCTGATTTGTAGTGTATAAAAGAAGGGTTTCTAGAATTACAGATTCCCAAAAAAAATGTCCAATTTTTGTAGAGTGACTGTTTGCCTACAATAATCATTCTGCATGGTGTATCTGCATTAAGAAATGAGCATTTGTGTAATTTGTATTTATATTTGTTAATCAGTGTCGATCTCTGATCCACATTGACCTTTTCAGACTCAGCCTAGGAACGCAGTCTGATTAATTGACTTATTAGGAGTATATAGTAGGCAAATGGAGGTGGACAGGATTAAACCATGGACTACAAGAGGCAGCTCATGGCCTTAATTCTCTGTGCTGACATTACACTCATGGAAGAGTATTCATGGAAAGACCTGGCCAACTTCATAAAGAAGGACCCCAAGAGACCTGAGGAAAAGAGAGTTTACCTTAGAGCATGTGTGTGCTGTGGATATAAATCCTGTTTCTAGGTGAACCAGACAGAATTTATGGGACTTTTGACATACAATTATTTCTGGGCATGGGAAATAACACCCTTCTAGCTTGCGAATATACCCAAACTCTGGGTTTGTCCTTTTCCCTTAAAGACAGGTTTAGCAAGTGTATGTCTCCAATCTTGAGGAGTCCCCCCGTATTTAAATGACCTAGTGGATAACAGATATAATAGTACTGTAAGTTCATGCCAAACAATTACCACAGAATTCAAATAGATTTTAAATCAACTTCTATGAGAACTGTCCAGGTTGTTCTTAAAAATATCTAAACTAGTACTTGCTTTAATGTAATTTGGTAGTCTGTTCCATGCATCAGTTACTCTGTCAGAGAACCAGTTATTACACTTCTCATTCCTATAGAACCTTCTACATAGGTTGTCTGATGATTCTCTAGTACTTTAATGTAATTTGGTAGTCTGATCCATGCATCAGTTACTCTGTCAGAGAACCAGTTATTACACTTCTCATTCCTATAGAACCTTCTACATAGGTTATCTGACGATTCACTAGTACTTTTTAATAACCCCAAACATTCCCAGAGATAGTTGTCCCTAAATGCCCTATATACCTGAATAAGATCTCCTCTTAAATATCTGTAAGAGACACTGTACAAGTTCAGATATTTTTGTATTTCATAACAAATTAAATGTTCATATCCATGAATGTCCTTGGTATATTTGTGCTCTGCTCTTTCCAGTTTACTCATGCTAGTTTTCCTATAAAGTTTCCATATTACTATTCCATACTCAAGTTTGGATCTAATGTTATTTACAAACAATGATTTCATCACTTCTTATTTCCCAGAGTTTATAAACCTTTTTATACAAGCTGTAGTTATCTAACTATCATCAACCAATTGGTTGATGTGATAAGAAAAACTCAGAGCTAGATCTACCCATATAAGCAGGTCCTTAAATGAATCTACAGTTTCAATCACTGTGTGCTGTATTAAATATTAATTTTTGAATCTGTGTCTCCCAAATCTCATCTACTTAGATTTTGTCAACAAATTATAGAACACCTCAGAATAAAAGAAAGATCTGAAAGATGCAACCTAAACAAGTATGGGCTTAACACAGAACCCTGTGGGACATCCTGACTGTAACCTAGAATTTCGCCTGTCCAGTTGCTGTATGATACTTGCCGTGTCCTATTTGTAAGCCATGCAGCTGTCCATCTTATCAACAGTACATCAATACCTAGTTGTACTAATTTATTGATCAGTGTTGTGTGTTTGACCCTGAAAATGCTGAAGTTAAATCTATATAAATTACATCACAGCACAATTTTTCATTCATACCTGTTATTGTATTGTTATAGAACATCGTGTTACGGTGGTAATAGCTCATTTTCAGCATATGCATGCTGATATACGGTTTCACATCCTGACCTTTCCAATTATGACAATAATTAAGCAAATATAATCTTCTCCATTATTTTTCCACAACATGTAATTAAACGTATTTATGTATTAGACTCTGGGTTTGTCCTTTTCCCTTAAAGACAGGTTTAGCAAGTGTATGTCTCCAATCTTG
The DNA here is from genome assembly GCF_019279795.1 of Protopterus annectens. Taxonomy (NCBI): domain Eukaryota; kingdom Metazoa; phylum Chordata; order Ceratodontiformes; family Protopteridae; genus Protopterus; species Protopterus annectens. The sequence continues at coordinate 759,694,427 of NC_056736.1, forward strand.
AGGAGTCCCCCTGTATTTAAATGACCTAGTGGATAACAGATATAATAGTACTGTAAGTTCATGCCAAACAATTACCACAGAATTTAAATAGATTTTAAATCAACTTCTATGAGAAAAAAATCACATAAACAATATACAGCTAAATATTAAATATAATAAAGTCGTTGTTCTGACCTACAGCATCACTTGTAACAGTCCACAAATGGTGGGCTTCACAATTGCTTGCAGTTGTACCTTGTTATAAAAGTACAGCTCAATACATCACTAACCAGAACAGGGTTGTTTCAGATAAGCTCTGGATTGCCCTGTCTGTATTCATTGTGGGTTTATTTTGACAAAGCTCCTTGGGATGGCTAGACTTTGCCTGTTTAAAACCTATCCATTTCTAACAACAAACAGTGAAAATCAGAGGTAAAACAAAATAAAAATCAAAGTAAATCTTCCTGTCTGCAAGCTGTGCTTTTCTTCATACAAAGAGTGAAAATCAGAGGTAAACAAAATAATATATAAATCAAAATAAATATTCTCTTGGCAGGCAACTGCACAGTCAACTACACACCAATGCAGGGTTGTTTCAGATAAGCTCTGTGTCAGTGTATCAGTTAGTCCTTATTTTCTGTGAACTTTCGGATTTTGGTACAAGTAGTTTATGGAGAGTTTAGTTTCATTCTAGAAAGGTTTATTTATTTGTTACAAAATATGTTGCCAAGATTTTAGTTAATTGTGTTCTTTATTCCTGACATGAAGTTTTGGTTCTGCAATGGGTTCCATTTGAAGGGTTAAATCAAATGGAAGATTTGTTGAAAATGTTTCTCAGCCATTGAAAAAATACCAGCTTTTACACATGTGAAATTGAGGTTGGGTATATGCTTCTGTCCAGCTGTTGTGCTATCTGAGGGTTGGTGTATATGGCAGGGGGTACAGGGGACTGGCCACCTTGTAAAAAATATGGCCACTGGTATTTTGTATGTGGCTGGTCATGATAGTATGACAGGTAGATTTGTATTATGCAGTTTTCTTAGTTATTTAAATCTGCTGCTACTACATTGTTGAATTATTGTAGTTCTGCGCTTTCTCATTGTAAAGTGCCACATTATTTCATTGATCTTAACTGTTGGTTGTTTGCATTGCATCCATTTTTTCAGGGAAGTGTTTGCTGGTTTATCTGTTGCTTGTTTGTAGTTTCTGGACTTTGGACTCACTCTGGTATAATTCTATATTACAAAATGTTAGGTCTGCACACTTGTGACATTAGAGGGTACTGACTCATATGTCTGACTAGTCTCATATGTTAGGTTATGGAAAGAAACAATCATGGACATGATAAACGATGTGATAGAAAATGTTCAGAACTGGATCCAACCCAGTTTGGTTTTGTTAAGGGCAGATCATGCCTACTCACCCTGGTGGATTTCTTAGTGCAGGTCACCAAAGTAATGTACGAGGACAAAATGGTCCATACTGTGTACCTCGATCTGGCCCGAGTATTCAACACAATGCCCCACTCAGGAATTTTAGACAAGCTCATAAAATTAGGTATAAACCTCTACATCACTTCCTGGATCGACAGCTGCTTCACATATAGCACACGGTAAGTCAGGATAGTGGAGTCTAACTCCACAAATTGACCAGTCACTAACCGGGTCAGTCAGGGCTCAGTGATGAGGCTGCAGCTCCTCTTTTGCTTCTACTTCTGTGAGATCAATGCCAAATTCCTCTGGCTGACCAAGTTCACAGATGATTGCAAACTAGGCACAGTCACAGAATCTCACAAAGACACAAACATAGGTTCATAGGTTCATAGGTTCATACTAGACTATCTGCCATAGGGCATTTATAAGCCTAGCCAGAGTGTGTATGGCTTTCGCCATCCATTTTAAATTAATTTTGCTATGCCCTTTTTCGAGGTTAGTATACTGTGCCTCTGTCTAACAGTGACACAGAAGTGATACCCGGGGTAAACCTACGATCTCCCATCCACTCATCAAGATTCCTCTTGAAGAGAGTCAATGAGGGACTCTGCCTAACCTGGACTGGGATTTTATTCCAGAGTGAAGGGAGCCTCTGGGTTATGAATCTGTCCCTCCAGCATGTCCTATTTATTTCAGAGCTGAGGTTAAAGTCCCTCGAGCGCGTAGCTCGATGGGATTTGGATTTTCTGAGGTGCAGTATGTCCATTAATTCCGGGCTGGACATGGCTTTATACGTCAGGCACGGATCACCTCTGAGCAGGTGGTATGCCACTGAGTAGAGCTGGAGTTTCTTTAACCGGGCAGCATACGGCATCTGTTTGAGCCCCTTGATCCTCTTGGTGAGGTACTTTTGGGGTCTTTCCAGTTGCTGCAGGTGTCTGGTAAGGTACATCCCAAAATGGGCATTGTACTCAATTATGGGCCTGATGAGGGATGAATAAAGAGGCACGATGACCTCCCCTGACCTAGATGTGAATCCCTTCATGATTTGGTGGGCTATATAAATTTTTTTTCTAACCACTTTGGCCACGTGGTTGTCAAATGAGAGATTGCTATCAACTTTGGTCCCCAGGTCCCTAATTACTTCTTCTGTACTTAATGGATTACCACCTATGTGGTAATTTGTGGGCACTTTGTTTTTGTCAAAGGGGATGACTATATACTTTTTGGCGTTTAGCTTAAGGCCATGGCTCTGGCACCAGTTGTCTGTTTCTATGAGGCCCTTTTGGAGGATGCTTGTGTCGGCTGGAGAGTCTATTATGGCGCACAGTTTGCAGTCATCTGCGAACTTGGTCAGCCACAGTCCTTCCATGTTGGCCTGTACCTCCGAGAAATATATACCGAACAAGAGAGGTCCCAGGACTGAGCCTTGTGGGACGCCACTTGTAACTGGTTTGGAGTCTGACATGGCTCCAGCTATTCTAACCATGTGGGTTCTGTCCTTGAGCCAGTTTGCAACCCATCTAGTGACATAGGGGTTTATATTTAAGCTGGTGATCTTATCTATAATGCCCGAGTAGGGTATTGTATCGAAGGCTTTTCCGAGGTCCAGGTAGGCTGTGTGGACCACCTTCCCCTTGTCAATGGCCTTGGTGACTGTTTCAAAGAAATCAACCAGGTTTAAGAGGCAGGATCTGCCCTTAACAAAGCCAAACTGGGTAGGATCCAGTGTCTGTAGGTCTCCAATATCTTTATTTATAAGGTCCATGATGATCCTTTCCATAGCTTTGCAGACCAAGCTAGTGAGACTTATGGGGCAATAGTTTTCAGGATCTGTTGAGACACCACCTTTGTGGAGAGGGACCACTGTTGCTGTACGCCACTCTTTGGGTACATATCCTGTAGTAAGGCTGAGATTGAACAGTAGTTTTAGGTTTGGGTTTAGCTCTTCTTGGAGTTCATATAGGACGCAGCCCGGGACACCGTCTGGTCCCATTGATGCTGTGTTTCTTGCTTTGGAGAGGGCAGCTCTTACCTGAGCATCTGAGATGTCAGGGGGGCAGCACTCTGCTGGGATAGATATTAGCCCTTTTGGTGAGGAGGGGGGGGGGGAGTGTGCACTGAACCTGTCAGCTAGGATGTTGGCAATGCCTGTGGGTTCGGTGTATTTTTTGTCATTTTGGACTAATTCTGAGCATATCTGGGAATTCCCACCCAGGTTCCTAACATAACTAAAGAAAGCCTTGTGATTATCCTTAGTGTCCTGTGCAATTTTTCTCTCGAAGCTGGCCTTAGACGATTTTATGAGTGCCCATAGTTTTTTGCTAACACTGATCAGAGATGCCTTCCCTTTTTGGGATTTTGCTCTATCATGTAGTAGCTTCCTCCTTCTATTGTATAGATTGTTTATGGCTGGGGTCCACCAGACAGGACGTCTGCCTTTGGAGGATTGGATCTTGGTTTTATTTGGGATTGCATGATCCATGCATTCCTGAAGGTGTTCATAGAATGCGTTTATAAAGGATTTTGCTGTCTGGGCCGTATTAACCACAGGCCCGGGGGCTTTGAAGAATTCCACCTCGGTTTTGAGGAGTGTGAAATTTGCTTTAGAGAAGTTTTTCACTGTAGTTTTCTGGGCATGGGGTGGGGTCGGGATGTGAATATCCAGTGAGATTAATTTATGGTCTGATCTTACCAGTGAGGGATACACTTCTGGTCTGGAGCATAGAGTCCCCATGTTGGTGATGATCAGGTCCATTATGTTTTCCCCTCTTGTGGGAGTGGTAACAAGTAGTTCCATAGCATTTGAGTTTATACATTCTAGGAACCTTTGGGCTAGGGTGTTGGAGCTAGAGTAATGCTCCCAGTCTATGGTTGGGTAGTTGAAGTCACCCAATATAATGGTGTTTGGAGAGACCTTCATATTTTTCAGTGTTCTCAGGAAGGCCGAGTGGGGTTCCTGGGTTTGGGAGGGTGGTCTGTAGCAGGCTATAAACTGGAAGGCAGTTTTACCCACTGTTAGTTGCACATGGATAGTCTCTGATGCTCAAACAAACTAATAACTGCTGCCAGTATCACTGTCTAAAACTCTTTGACAAAAAATTAATTATACTATCTTTCAGAAAGATGTCCACCCTGAAGATTACTGCATTGAGAATACATCCCTTATAGTTGACCCTGTGGTTGGGGATTTCGGAACACGATGACAGCAGCTGGGACTTTGGCCACCATGTGTATGTGGTAGTAACTCATTCTACATTGTCCAGCTGCTAAGGAAAGGTGTAGCATCTGGGTCCAAAGATGTCATTGTTCTGTTTTACTCAGCCGTCATTAGACCAGTCATTGAGTATGATGCCCCATTTGGTATGTACCTGATGGGTTCCTGTCATATGATGGAACATGCATTCCTTTGAATACATCTTGATCGAACTTGAAAGCACAAAACGGCAAAATAGTGAAATGGCATATAAGCGATTTCTTTCCCTGGGAAAGAAATCGCTTGGCCGCCTCTGTTACTTTGCTATTTTGTTACTGTAGTGCAATCTCAGGGTTTGTATATTTAAGTAGGGGGGTGTGGGGGTTGAATACCCCCACTTTATGTAATGTTTTAAAGTTTTTTTTTTTTTTTTTTTTTTTTGTGTGTGGAACAGCAGTTTTTTTCCCCTTGGAAAAAAATCACTGTTCTAAGTGTTCAGGATTGTAGGCTTTTGCTTACATGGGGTCGATAAATCGGTGTTTGCTTTTTTACGCATTTGCTGATTTAATATAGACCATACCTGGCTAGGCATATGCAACAACTGGAGCATTCCCAGAATTGCCTCACAAAAATAATAATAATAATAAGTGGTGTGGAAAACATTTGGTATGTGGACCACCTCAAAGCCTTATCCTCATACTCAATCTCCTACAGACAGCTGAGGGATGACCTATGTTTGCAGCAGTTTCTGATCCAGCCCTTATGGACCTGATGCACTTCTGTAAAACAAAGAGCATTGGAATACACCTCATCTGGAGACCTGATCCTTATCTGCAACATAAATAAGACACGCTGGAGGGACAGGTCCAGGTCTCAGAGATAACCCCTTCTGTGGAACATGCTTCCTATCCATAAGAAGCAGAGTTTTTCCCTGCACTTATTCAAGCACAACTTGGATCAGCTGATTTATAATCATAAACATACCACTGGTCTATTACTGATCTCCCTATCAGAAAGACGAAATATGTAAATGATTCACTACTTATACCCAGGTTATACCATCTATAAAATGAATAGTTTCAAAAGCTGCCAAATACAGTTAGTAAGCATAGCTAGGCTTAGAAAGACCCTTTCGGATCTTACTTTCTGCTACTCTGTATATTCATTTATCAATCACCCTCTCCAGAACTTTCTTGCAGTGTGACAGGAGTTTGATCCATCTGCACTGCCCACAGTTGTGAATGCCCCCCCTGTTCTTGAACCCTGGTACTAGTATGCTTATTCTCCTGTCATCTGGGACATGCCTTTCTCTCTGCACTGCTATCAGTACCCACAAAAGCCATTTCTTTCCTATGTCATCCAATATGTTAATCATGTCTGCTGATATCTGAGCTGCTCCTTTCCCTGATTTCATCTTCCTTAGTGCTGTTCTTACTTCTTCTAGGGTGGGCTCCTCTTCTTCTCTCATTGTAGGCTGTTTCTGGGGCAGTGCAGCTTCTGTGGGGGGCTCTTTATTCAGAAGCTGCTGGAAATACTCCTTCTATCTGCCTTTGATGTCCTGTGGACTGGTGAGCAGGTTGTTTCTGGCATCACTTACGAAGGGTGTCTGACTTCTTATAATCAAATTCAATATGTTAGATTCTTTTGAGCTGAGATTCCATAAAACACAATAAGAAGATTTCTCAGAAAACACAAGAATATTAAGGAAACAGCAAGACCATACCTCTCAACCTCTTAGAGCAGAAATTCTGGACAAAGCCTAAAATGATGGGGGGACAAATAGGGACAGATTTTAAATATTGCTCTTACAAACTTAGAAAGTTGATAGAATGATATGTTTGGCATTAGCATGAGTTTTCTGAAAGATGTGGGGTGTTAAACTCAAATATTTGTCATTATTTCCTGACTCCAATCCTCGACTCTTTGCCAGAAAGGGACAGATATTAGGGGGAACGCACCAAAATTATGAGGCAGAAATCTGGACATTCAATGAAAACCTGTATAGTTGAGAGGTATGAGCAAAACTTTATTAAGATTAACATATGGTATGTATATGCTTTACTGTCATACTAGCTTTACATAAAATATGAATTTATTGGGGCATTTGGGAATCATTTTATAAAGATTCTTGCATGTATAGGCCCAACTTTATCCACATTTTCTTAATAAGATATATGCAATTGTTATGTTCATTATATTTTTTATGTGTTTTCTTTTATTTATTTATTTATTTGTTTGTTTGTTTCTTTGTTTGCATTTCTTACTAAGGTTGATGGGCTGGTCCAGGGATCCATTTCAGCCATGTCTTGGGTGTAGTCAGTGCTGAAAGCTGTCCACAAAAATGTTGGCACTTTAACAAAGCTCACATGCTACCATGTGTGTTAGTATTTGTTTTAATGAGAGTTTTACAATTAATCCTGCTAAGTCTCGGAGACAGGCAGTCTGAAATTAATTGGTAACTGAGGGGGAAAAAACTAGAGTATGAGAAAAGGCGAGCTCTGCATGCAACTATGGCTATTGTTCTTTTGAAATGCAGTATTTCCAAAAATTTAATGAGTGAACCTACAGCAAAAACCCAATCTCCACTTTAGTATTTCACTATTAAAAGATATGAAAAAAAATATGAAAATTGTTGTATGTGTGATGTGTATCTCCATTACAGCAACACAGGATGTCAGCTTTTCAGTGAGTGCATCATTCATGCCTGCTTTCAGAACCAAACCCAGTCTTGCCAGATGACTGCAGCATGTAAGAGAAACGGGTATATATGTCTTCCTAGGGACCTCACACAGTGCCCTAAATGTCTCATGTTTGCCTATGTTATGCTCACCACTTCTTCACTAGGAAACTGGTTTCTAATTCGACTAGAAGTTATAATATTGTGTTTGGTCTGTCCGTCAGAGAGGGACAGCAGGTTTTGGGATGGTTGTCTATCTAAGGCTTGGCAGACTAAACTGGAACAATGAGAAGGTAGTTACCTGTGCCCTGAAATATGCAGTATTATTTAAAAGTGGTTTTCATAAGACTACACTTGTGCTTGAATGCTGCTTGTGCTGTGCCACAAAATCATTTACACTAATCACAACGTCATGCTGCTTGTGCTGTGCCACAAAATCATTTACACTAATCACAATGTCTAAGCATTTACATTTACAGAACACACAGAGCAAAAGGAGAAAATATCAGAACTAAGTGAACGAAGCAGGCATGTACATTAAATATTCAAAGTAACAACGGAGACGTTTATTTGAGATTGCACTTTATTATTTGTTAACGTTACATGGAGTATGATTCCTGAACGCGTTCCATGAATGGAAAACATAGATGGTTTGTTAATGCTCTAGCAATTAGCCATGGTAGCACCACTGCTTGCTGTGGAAAGAAACAAACTTTTCTGTTTTCAAACACTAGTGTGTGTGTATGTGTGTGTATGTGTGTGTGTGTGTGTGTGTGTGTGTGTGTGTGTGTGTGTGTGTGTGTGTGTGTGTGTGTGTGTGTGTGTGTGTGTGTGTGTGTGTGTGTGTATGTGTGTGCATGTGTGTGCGTGTGTGTGTGTGTGTGTGTGTGTGTGTGTGTGTGTGTGTGTGTGTGTGTGTGTGTGTGTTTGTGTGTGCACGTGTGTGTGCTTATGTACACATGCATATGTGTGGTGGCATGCATATGGTCTATGTTTCATGCAAAGTGTGAAAATTGATTCGCTAACAGTAGATGATGCATGAGTAATAGAAAAAAACAAATGGAAGGAGAACCAAAACTTTTTCTAGGGAATATAGCAGGAAAACATGCAGAGTGGAGCAGGCAGGTGTGGGCACAAACATCACAAACAGAGAAGAAATACAATAAAGATAGTATGGTGGTGTAGTATTTCTTCAGTTTTTGCCCTACAGAGGACAGTACAACCTTCAGATTATACACTTTCATGACTGCCATTTCCCTGTCAGTGTCTTTCTTGATCCAGTATATGCAATTTTCAGAGATGCGCAAAGATGTTGAAGAAACATAAGTAAACAAAACAAAGAATACTTGTGGGTAATGAAATATATTTGAAGGCATGCATTAAAGTCACATAGACTGAGAATGTTGTAGTCAAGGGACAGAGAAACTGAACCATCCTATCCCATGAAGTGCAGTGCCTCTGATTATATGTGAGTAGCGCACCTTGGGAAGGGTCTCATTTTAATTTCTATGTAGATATCATGGTTCCATAAAACAACAAACATTTTAAAAAATTTGATATGAGTAGATAATCATTTTGAGGATGCTTACATTGCCAAGCTAAACAGAAATGTATGCAAGACCTTGTCGCTGATGTCACGTGTACACTATGTGTGTTATCACTTGCTTCAGTACACACTGCATTGGTGGCTGCATATGAATCAGAAATACGAAGGGAAGAGAATAAATAAAGGGCAGCAAGGTTGGTTAGGATTCAGAAGTACTTATGCACTGATCAATCCTTTTTTAGCAGGATTGTGCAATATATTATGAACGAGTGATTCAAAGACTGCTGTAGCATTACCTGGTAAGAAATCCATGGCATGTGGAGTTACAGTGATCTTGCTGGGGAAAGCCATGTGTAAATGCAGTAGTCCTGGGAAGGGCTAATGCAAAACCTGATACACCTAGATGTGAGATGGCCCTTTCAGTCACTGGTAGCCACATGTTCTCCTGAAGTACATTGCAATGATGTACACTAAGATCTACCAAACGTATAAATCTACAAATTTAATTCTCCACTACTAGCAGTCTCCAAGTATTTTGAAAGCAATGCAGAACCAGTAAGGACATCCTCCTCATTATATTAATAGAAGTTTGACACCATAAAGAGAACAGGACCAAATTATATGTATGCATTTGTGTAAGTGGGCATAAACATCTTTAATGCACACAGTTGTTGATTCGGGGTCAGCAGTGGTGATGATGTGGGTAAATATAGAGCTTTCATTTTACAGTTGTATAAAGTTTGATGTTTTCTACCTGTAAATAGATGCATGTTGGTTATGAGAGGTGGAGGTTCAAAGAGTAAATGTTGCACATTGGTGGTCTGATTCAGCTGACGAGGGAGAGACTACTGGGCTAGAACCAGTACCAGCCCCAGGTGACTAATGGGTTTTCTGACTATTTGATCCAGGGGAATTTCTGTTTACCCAAAACAAAAGTCTGTATGCATACCCTACATTAGAAGTACAGGTGTTCGAGTCTATGGATGGGGTAATTAAAGTGACCTAAGACTAAGGAGTTGTTGCAATAGTACTTTCTTCTAAAACTACAAGGGATTTTGGCTGATCATCTTGGGCCATTTAACGGGTTTGTTAGCTTTCTGTTTGTGTCTCTGGGTATCAGTCTCGATGAGACATGGTTCCTGACAAGTATAAATAGGGCACCACAGTTCCTATCAGGCCTAAAGAGATGGTAGGCAGAAAACTCAGGGCTAGAGGGAGTGGCTTCTTTACATCTAACCACATCTCTATAACAACAGAAGTCAACACTCAGCATTCCTCTGAATTTTTCCTTAATTACATCCCACACTCCAACCCCAGTTACAGTACAAATATACTAGCAAATAAGTTCACTGCAAACTTTATCTCTGAAACTCATATTCAAACACAACTCATAATCCCTAACAGTCCCCATCATCCCTATTGGATATGTTCTTAGGATTTTATCAAACTCCCCACCCCCATCATCCCTTTGGGGCATGTTCTTAGGATGTTATCAAAGGCCCTCAATCCTGACAACATACTTGGGTGAATAATAAATACTTTCAAACAAGCTTTTGCTGAACATTTTCTTAAATTGTTTAACCAACATTTACCCAGAGATTATGTTGAGTGATGTTCTTCAATAATGGTGACCCTGGAAATTATAGACCAGTTAGCCTTGCAAGTCTGATCTTTACAGCTATGAAACATAACCAGTTTCATTAATTATGATATCAAGAATTTTGCTAGGCTTGACCCACAAGAATTTGGTTGTTAAATTCCATTACGTTTTTCAATAGGGTGATGCAAGCTTTTGACATTGTATCAGTCTGGCAAAGGCATTCAATATTATGTCTCATGCTGAAACTGTAAGAAAGGCATCTACTTTAAACACAGATCCTTATGTTATAAGATGGATAGTAGTCATTTGGCTGAAACACAGAACCTACTCAGTTTGTGTGGCCAGTCCTTCTTCAAATAATACTAAGGCAACCAGTGGAGTCACCCAGGGGTTTGTGCTGGCCCTAGTCCTGTTTGACATCTACTTCTCTGCCCTCAAAACTGATACCCAGGATATCTGGCCTATTCAAAAACAGCTTACCCTAGTTAATACCTGGTATATAAATAATGGGTTTTACTTTAACAGTAAAAAGTATAATATTGTTTCTTTCAGAAAATGGACATTGCCCACAGCATACAGGATAGACAACAGTCCATTACTTAATGAAAAGTTTGCCAGGGACCTGGGAACATCAGGCGGCAGTTCTCTTTCCTTTGATCATCACTTGGCAACTGCAGTCAGGAAGTCCTTCACTGAGTGCAACTATTACCCAAAGGGATATTATTCAGATCCAAAGAGGTTAGCACTGCTCTATATTTAGCAGTGATCAGACTCTTTATAGAATCCAGTGCTCCCTTTGGAGTGTACCTTACTGGACATATCAACAAATTCCTGAGGGCTGATTCATACCTCACTTCCTATACTATTAGAGTTCTAGTGTTCCTTGACCTCCTATGTCTCAGTAAGTCAAACAGAGCAGCTAACACTAGAACCAGAGACCTGAACCTTTATCAGCAGACAAACAAAACACAATGGTTAGATAGGTACATTACCCAACTCCTCTCCCTTTTTCTAACTTCTTTTGCAGATTAAGCAATGCAATTTCAATATCTTCCTTCAAACTAAACCTGGCTAGCTGGATTGGCACTGGTAAATTTATCCCACAACTAACTGGCATCTCCCCTCCTACAGAAAGGGGATAAGAGCCTGCAGATGAGTTTTGGCAAGACATACATGGCCATTATTTTAAAATAGCCTTGAAACTCCTATGAATCCCAAGTATGTTTTGTTTAGAATATTTGGTAGTTGTGATTATAGTTATAACATGGTTAGAGTAAAGTTGTGTCTGTATTGCATAAGGACAGTATTGTTGTAAAAGGTGGGTAATTCTGTGTAAGTAAAATGGTGTCTGTATGAGCAGATATATTGTTAAGAGTCTATGACAGATTATAAGAAAATATATTTAATGAAATGAGAAAGACACTTTTTATTAGAGGAGTTTATGTGAGTAAAAGTTGCAGAGGCCACTGGAGCAGATTGAGACAGGCAGAAAGGAAAGTGAAGCATGAGACAACTGACCCCCGTAGTAGCGAATCAATACATGGACCACAGTGGTAGCCAATCAATGCATGGACTGCAGTGGTAGCCAATCAATGCATGGACCACAGTGGCAGCCAATCAATGCATGCACCATAGTGGTAGCCAATCAGTGCATGGACTGCAGTGGTAGCCAATCAATGCATGGACTGCAGTGGTAGCCAATCAATGCATGCACCACAGTGGTAGCCAATCAATGCATGGACTGCAGTGGTAGCCAATCAATGCATGGACTGCAGTGGTAGCCAATCAATGCATGGACTGCAGTGGTAGCCAATCAATGCATGGACTGCAATGGTAGCCAATCACTGCATGGACTGCAGTGGTAGCCAATCAATGCATGGACTGCAGTGGTAGCCAGTCAATGCATGGACTGCAGTGGTAGCCAATCAATGCATGGACTGCAATGGTAGCTAATCAATGCATGGACTGCAGTGGTAGCCAATCAATGCATGGACTGCAGTGGTAGCCAATCAATGCATGGGCTGCAGTGGTAGCCAATCAATGCATGGACTACAGTGGTAGCCAATCAATGGATGAACTGCAGTGGTAGCCAATCAATGCATGCATGCACGTAAGAGTGCCTGGCAGTCTGACTCAGCATGAGCATGTACCAGTAAGGAAGACGGATGATGTAAAATAAAACAAATATTTTTAAATTAGCCAATTTATTGAGGCACCACATTGCAAGAAAACCAGGTAAAGGTGAGCTGGACCCAGAATTATATAACAGAGTACACAGAAGGACAGTGTCAGAGTATTACCATGGAAACAACTCAGGAGATCTTCCAAGACACTTCTGTTTGTAAGTTTAGCTCTCAACCAATCAGGGATAAATCTCAACAGAATAAAGGACAAATTCAGAAAAAATCAGGGACAATCAGGGACACTTTTGAAATATTAGTTCTATTAACTTGAGGCATCAACAGAATTACAGAATATGAATTAATATACATTTCCTGAAGTAAAATAAGTATTCAACTCTTAATTATTGCCATTATTTATGAAGTATAATTCACCTCCTGTTGTCCAAAAGGCACCAGCGTTAGGAGGGATTAAGAGGGACAGAGCTAAAATTTGAGTCAAAATCAGGGACAGTTGAGATGTATATGAAACAACTCAGGGCAACTTCGAAGACACTACTGTTTGTAGGGAGTGGATCCCCACAGTGTTACTATGGAAACAACCCAGGGCAACGTCTAAGACACTACTGTTTGTAGGGGGCTGATCCTCGCAGTGTTACTATGGAAACAACATAGCTTTCAAACTGTTACTGTTTTAGTGGGGGCCTGATTCCATCCGCATTGTCTGAGGAAAGGGCTAGTCTTTAAAAGAAACAGGGATATTGGATTGGTATTTGAAGCACTTATAGGTTGTTGTTTGATTAAATCATCCATCCAGCTAATACTGTTGCATGACAACTGACACCTATAGCAAAGAGACTACAAAACAGGAGAGCAAAGTTTTGAAAATATTTTTTTTAATTTCATTTAACATTTGTTGTTACCAGTGTTTGTGAATTGTTCCAAGGATCCTTTTTTCAGCTGTGACCTAAAAGCAAAAAACAACAAATAAATGCAGCAAGAGACTTTTTCCAATAAAATATAATATAATACAGATATAAATACATTCCATCTTATCTACTACAATAAAACATTTAAAAATGTAGATACAATACATACTGAGGTTGATATGTGAATACTAGGCTAACTGCTCAGAATGGCCATTTTAGCTTAGCCAGTAAACTGGGGTCAGAATCAAACTCTGTACCTATGAAAGTGAAGACCTTAACCATTATGCCAAACCCAGGGTTTAGCATCTCATCTGAAAGACAACACACAGGTGTGTAGAACATCTCATCTGAAAAACAACACACAGGAGTGTAGAACTCCCCCCCAACCCCCATGATCTATTGTCAGCACTTAATTTAGCTGATGGGGGGAACAGAACTCGCAGCCTCCTCTATCAAAGGCAAGTGTGCTACCTCTTGAGCCCCTGACACTGCACAGCTCAAATCAACCTTCACACTGTTCACTAACATGTAGCAAAGCATTATATTAATATAATTTACATATTAATGTAGTTACAATGTAATTAATAAATAAATACAAAAGTCTCTGAGTGCATATTTATTTACTCTTAACTCATCAGTTAACTATTTGTCTTCTTGGTTTGTTTTCATGTGGGTTTAACTTTCCCAGTATCAGATTTTAACTGGGTTAATACTAATGCTAACAAAGCAATTGAATCATTATTGTGTTATGTTCTGCCTTTCAATTAATTATTTTTGCTCCAGCATTCAAATTAAATAAACAGAGTTCCTGACAGAGTAGTTTTATGCATGGAATATGTATGAGCTTTTTATCATCAGTGTTTCTTCTTATAATTGACTTTGAGCTGAAACACCGAACCTCGCTGTGTAATAGGATCTCCATCTAATTATAATTGCTCTCTAAGGTTTCACCTGTATTTTTAAAGCTGTTATTCAAAATATTAACCCTTTCATTGGCATGCTTAGACATAAGTGCATTGAAAGGTTACGGCATGACATATTGGCATTAAAAGTTATCTGAACAAAAATATCACCTACTATATATTTGTTTCTTAGTATCCAAAGAATGCTTTCTTGGCTTAATTTGGATATTTTATGGTTTGCTAATGAAATCTGAAGCAGAGTATATATAGTAAATGGGATTAAATGCCTTTCTGCCTGATGGTGAATAATCAGAATTCTATTTTGCACATCCCTTTTAAAAGTTGTTTATATGTACACCCACCAAGCATCAAATGTATTAGCTTATTCAGCTTGAGACTCTTTTGACTTCATTAATAAGTACATTTCATTGCTATTATTTGCAGATTTTTTTTAGAAATAATGAATTTTTAATACATAAAACAAATATGAACAAATGCAGAACCTGTTTAGGCTTCGCTTAAACTCCAATGCAAATATTACATTTTGACTACAGACAAAATTCAGCAAATTCCACATAACAAGAGCAATCTTTAATTGTATCCTTGTTAAGAAGAAAAGGTAAAACATGCACACACACACACACACACACACACACACACACACACACACACACAGCTACATAAACATATATTGTTACACATAAACTCACACCACATGCACACACACACACACACACACACACACACACACACACACACACACACACACACACACACACACACACACACACGCACGCATACACACGCACACACACACACACACACACACACACACACACACACACACACACACACACACACACACAGATACATAAACATATATTGTTACACATAAACTCACACCACATGCACACACACACACACACACACACACACACACACACACACACACACACACACACACACACACGTGCTTGCGCACACGGGTACTTGTTGTATGCATACATACCACGTGAGTTTCCATACACAGAAACTCATATACACATGCATAAAATCACATTGTTACACATAAACAAACAAACTTGTGTGCAGACATATATAATTTCAGATAAATCCACATAGACACTCACACACCACATGAACACACACACTCATATACTAACAAAATTATATTGTTTCTCAAATGACAACAACAGTTCTTCTACAGTTACCTTGTTATTGGTTAACAGCGCTATTTAACCAAGTGCAAATAAAAATGAAGCCTTGCTTGTGTCCACGGTCTCTGGACACGTGATAAGCTGGGGAAACGCACCACTGTATGAAACAACAAGAATTTAAAATCATTTCTTTATGTACTAATTGAGTGCTTGTACCATTTAAACTGCTACAGCTAAAACAAATGCCTTGATATAATTAACGTCACATTTACACTGGAATTATCATGTGCAAAATAAACATGTAATGAGATAAAACTATTTCATAATGAAACTACCTGAAGTATAATGTTTTTAAACTTGTTGCTTATTTAATGGATTTGCTAGAAATGTGCTAAATTCTTTTGTCCGCAGATTGATTTTATCATGTGAAGTTTCATTCTTGCTGAACACAAAAAAGTTCAAGCTACAAATACAAGAAAAATAATAAATGCATTAATGCAAAAGTCAGGATTCGCAAACACAAAGAAGAGACGTTTGAAGAGGTTACTACACAAAGAGCTGCATGGCTGCAGGGCATAGGACCACATAAGTAATGAGAGGTGTGATGACAATGGACAAACGGTGCTAGGCAGGTGTACATCAGGAGCCATGCTATGCTAACGCTCATGACTCATGTGACGTACATCACAGCAAGGCAGGGGACCACAGTCAAGTAACATGCACTCAGTAACTCTCGTGACTCATGTGACTTATCACAGCAGGGCAGGGGACCACAGCAGAGTAACATGCACTCAGCAACGATCGTGACTCATGTGACGTACATCACTTCAGGGCAGGGGACCACAGCCAAGTAGCATGCACTCAGTAATGCTTGTGACTTATGTGACATACATCACGGCATGGCAGGGAACCACAAGCAACTAACATGCACTCAGTAATGCTCGGGACTCATGTGACGTACATCACGGTAGGGCAGGGGACCACAGCTGACTAACATGCATGTAGTGCAGCACTGCATAGATCCATGTCACATTCACCCAGCACAAGAACAGCAACACCGTGACCAGCAGACACATACATATATTAATGTGGCTGTCCACAGCAAAGTGTTAATCCTGTGAATAAAATAAACGGGTAAGAATTAGTGTAGACAGGAAATAAGGAAATGGGGAAACAGCAAGCAGAGTGAAACAGAAGGGCAATCATAAGGTATGAAAGGTGTGATGCTACTATTTGTACCATAGTATTTGTTGAAGCACTTGAGTCTGAAACTACGCAACACTCTTTTGAGCCTTTCAGCTTTCTGGAACACAGCAGTTTATGAAGTCGACACTCTCAAACTTCTGTCAAAAAGTTCAAGCATACTCTATATTTCTTAATGCAAAACATAAGCTCAGAATTCCATAACAAATGAAGTTCCATTGTTTACATTCCATTTAGTTAACCTTACAGCTAATAGAAATATAGAAACAAGTAAACACTTTGATAGGAAGCCATACATCGATGCATTTTTATCTGCTGTATCACGTATTTCCTAAGTTATGAAACATTAATTTAAGTGAAAATATATCACTTATAAGTACATAGCACAGAACACCACTGAGGAACCTAATCCAGTTTCCTGATTGTCAGAGAACACTGCCTTGTTAACTGATTTATTCACAGTTGCTCAATAGAGAAGAGGAGGCCAGGGGAATCAAACCCTGTACTATAAGAAGCAGGTCATTAGCAGATAAATGCCTTAATCCTCTGCACTAACTAGCAGACAAGGCATTTATATCATCAAATAATGCTGTGGTCTTAATATAGTTTTACTTTCTGTTGTATAGATTTCAATACTAGTGTGGTGAAATAGTCTCCACTATAATTTGTCAAGTTAGAGCTGAATCAGGTTAAACCCGGAAGAAAACAATCAGTTGTAAGATGATCTGGATGAAAAGCAAAAAAATAAATAAAATATTTTGTGTGGGGGGGGGCAAGCATTTTGCACCCCAGCTGGCTTAGTGGTAACTTGCTGATGTTATGGTGTGCAGGGTCCTGGGTTTCAGACTTGCAATATGCATGGTGCAAGCTCCCATACCCATGGACATATATATACTAACATCATCTTTGCGCAAACTTGAAAAAGGGAGAAACTTCCCCAAAAAAAGGAATTACAGCTGGAGCACACTACAAACTGCACCACAAATGAGTTCCAATGGAATAAAGCGAACAGGATCTACACCTTATAGGATTACAGGATCATAGGAAGTCACTAGGCTGTTGGCCCTGAAGCCATTACAAGCCTAGCCATGAATTTAGCCCATGTTCCAACAAGTCAGCACCCTATGCCACTGTCCAGCAGGGACACAGGTGGAATCCCAGGGATGTATTTTCTGTTCCTCATCCATTTATCCAGGTCATGCTTAAAAATGGTTAATGAGGTACTCTCCTTGATGTGGACACAAATCTGTCCTGCCAACAAGTCCTATTGATGTCACAGACCAGGTTGAGGTCACGTATGTGGGTTACTTAAGTGGAGCTTGAGTTGCCGATATGCAGCACTCCCATCAAGGTGAGGTCTGAGATTGCTTTGTATGCTAGATGGAGGTCACTTCTGAGGAGTCTGTATGAGACTGAGAAGAGGGATAGGGCCTTTAACTTATCTGTGTAGGGTAGATGTCTGAGGCCCTGGATTCTCCTGGTGAGGAACCTCTGTGATCTCTCCAGCTGCTGCATGTGCTTTGTGAGGTGCACGCCGAAAGGGGCATTGTACTCAATAATGGGTCTTATAAGGGAAGAATACAGTGAAGTTATGACCTCCTTGTCCCTGGATGAGATAACCTTCCTAATGAAGTGAGCCATGTAGAAAGCTTTCCGTACAACAAACTGAACTCGAAGAATCAGGACATTATCCATGTTAAGCTCAACAACATATAGAAAAGCCTAAATTGTCATATAGTTTGTGTTTTTGAGAGTTATTTCATAGCTAAGAATATAACATATGCATATTCACTATTTTTGAAAGTCACCGTTTTGTAATTTCCATAACTGAAGTTGATAATTAGGTATTCTGTACTTACTCATTCTCATTTACAAGTTTCCAGGAAGAAAAAACATGATAAAAAGGATGTGAGGCAAAGGGTAAAAATAAGAAAGATTTAATGAAAATTCTTTCAGCTTGATGCTGGAACAGGCCATACCATTTCTGCTTGTCTGTATCTCTTGGTATTCCATTTGTAACTATCAGGTGCTAACCTGTCACAGCTCATATGTCTGATCATCCCTGCTACGATAGCCTCACTACAGAATATTTTTAATGTAACTCATATGTCTGATCATCCCTGCTGGATAGCCTCACTAGAGAGCATTTTGTACACAGCTCATATGTCTGATTATTCCTGCTAGGATAGCCTCACTACAGAACATTTTGTACACAGCTCATATGTCTGATCATTCCTGCTAGGATAGCCTCACTACATAATATTTTGTACATAGCTCATATGTCTGATCATCCCTGCTGGATAGCCTCACTAGAGAGCATTTTGTACACAGCTCATATGTCTGATCATTCCTGCTAGGATAGCCTCACTACATAATATTTTGTACATAGCTCATATGTCTGATCATCCCTGCTGGATAGCCTCACTACAGAACATTTTGTACACAGCTCATATGTCTGATCATTCCTGCTAGGATAGCCTCACTACATAATATTTTGTACATAGCTCATATGTCTGATCATCCCTGCTGGATAGCCTCACTAGAGAGCATTTTGTACACAGCTCATATGTCTGATCATTCCTGCTAGGATAGCCTCACTACAGAACATTTTGTACACAGCTCATATGTTTTATCATCCCCACTAGGATAGCCTCACTACAGAACATTTTGTACTGATATAATACATGTCTAACAGATAAAAGTATTTCTCTATTTATAAATGCTGGGTCACAGGATAACATTGCTACTCACTGGTTCATACTTGCTATTACATAAATCTACTGGTCTTCCTGAAACTTGACTTCCATAACCCCATGTTGATATTTTCTACTTCATATATACATATAAAGATTAATTTTGAATGAAATTAATGGCTAATAACTTCTGAGTTTAAGAAGTTTATATCATAATCTTAGACAGAGTTGTAAAATGTATTTGTCACATGTTTCAGTTACTGATATTTATTTTGGGATTAGAGTAATAGATGTGATATTAGCACCCTTAGTGATACTTTCTTGGTTTAGACTTTCAAATAAAATGTACATACTCCATATACTTGTTAACCAGGTTAAAACACCGATCTGTAAGGAACTTTCTTAGACTTAGACCATGAACACTGTGTACTTATGTAACTTACTTAGGGTCATACAGTAGACTCAGGGAATGAAATTCTGTACTATAAGTATCAGTGCCACTGGTACAAAAGGTGGCACACTCCCCTTTGGTGCAGAAGGCTGGGGGTTCTATCCCCACACTGGATAGATGGATTGCTGACACTGCAGTGCAGCATAAAAGGGGTTCTGCACCCCTGAGTACACCATCCTTTGGCTGAGATGTTAAACTGAGGTCCCCATCTGCCTGAGTTGGTGCTAGCTCTTGGAGATATAAAAAACCCACAGTACCTATCAAAAAGAGCAGGGGATATCCCAGATGCCCTATCCAAATTTACCCTAGTAGTATAAATAACACCTTGGGTCTCCACAGAAAAGTGGCTATTGGAGTAGTGCACCTAACATGGTCAACAAAAGATAAATAAATGTGCATTCTTAATAGTGCATAGCTTTAACCATCTGTGGTAACTGTCAGACCCGTTATACTTTTTTTACAGATTTTATATAGAATAGTGGTCAAACTGATGAGTCTGATGTGAACCTTTTTTGTGACTTGTGAAACAAGACTTGTCTGACTCCTGCTTTTTAGGAATGCCAACCAGATCATAGGCTTTTCTTTTTGTTCCTCAACTTAAAGTTGAGGAGTGCCAGTGTGATGGCTGCCAGCCTAGCTAGATAGAATTATGTAAATAATTCTATGTCATTTGTAAATATTAATATAATCCACAGGCTATTTTACAAATGTAAAGAGATCTATATGATATGATTAAACTATATGTTGTACTGAGCTTCAAAAATGTAACCACAGTGCACTCTGCTGGAAGAAAGCTGATAAGTTAAGCACTGTATGACTGTTTGATCTCAAGCTCGGAAACAGGATGTCTGGACTAAGGAATTATTTCTGTTTGTCTTAGGACAAGAGTTAATTACTAGATGTTATATGTAAAATGTATTTTATTGCTGTGGCTTTCTGCAGGTGGAGATTATAAAAAGATATGACCCTAGCCCTGAGTAGCATCCTGCCATCACCCAGAAAGATACCACAGTACAAGGACAAAATGATTGACTTCAACAACTGGCTAAGCTTCTGGTGTCATTCTAAAGGGATCCAGTATCTGGGATGGCACGATCAACAGACAACGATGTTTTGGCAGAGATGGCCTGCACCTGTCACCCTTGGGATTCTGGATACTGGCAAAGGCTCTTGCTACCCCTATAGTGCCTTTTTTAGGCAAGGTTCAAATGACAAATTCACCACTGTAACAGGTACAAGCAAGCAAAATCTGAGGGTAATGCTACTCAGTGCTAAAAGTCTAAACCTCAAAATGCACTCACTTGAGGCACTCCTTAAAATGGAGAACATCGACATCTGTGCAGAGACAGAGACCTGGTTCAAAGCTCCAGAGCACACCCCTGCATTACCAGGCTATAATTCATACCACACCTTTTGGCCACCTAACCTGGACCAAAACACTAAAGGCAGAGGTGTGTCCATATTCATTAAGGATATCCACACCTCCAAGCTAGTTGCTCAGCATAATGCATCCGAGATTATCCAGGTTCAAATAACTCTGGGCAAGACCGCAATCCAGATTGTAGCTTGCTACAGACCTCCCACCATGCCCCAGGATTCCCACTCCTTGTTTCTTGATATACTGGAAAATATTGGGGTACAACCCAACACCCTAATAATGAGTGATTTCAACTACCCCACTATTAACTGAGAAAACTACTCATGTACCAACTCTTTTGCTCAATGTTTTCTGGAATTCATAAATTCCAAACCCTTGGATCAACTTATCCACACCCCCACCAGGGGCAACAATATCCTAGACCTGGTCATCACCAACATGGGCGACCAGTGTTCCACACTAGAGGTCAATTCCTTGTTGGTCAGATCTGACCACAAGCTAATCACCCTAGACATCCACATCTCACCCCAACCCCCATTAGGGAAACAACAGTAAAACATTTCTCCAAAGCCAACTTCATGCTTCTTAAGACAGAAGTATCAAACTTCACAACACCCATACAGATGGACAATAGAGGTATGACTGCTGAATCCTACACAAATTAACTTTATAAGCGCTTACACAAGTGCATAGATTGTGCTATCCCTAACAGAACCAAAATGCTATCCTCCAAAAAAAGGAAGACAACCTGGTGGTCTTCTGCCATAAACAAACTCTACAACAGATGAAAGAAACTGTTGCAAAAAATAGTAAAATCCCATGATTGGAGGAACTCCCTGGTCAGCCTCAGTAAGAAGCTGAGATCCCTCATAAAATCCTCCAAAGCTAGTTATGAAAACAAAATTGCCGCTGGTTCTAAAGACAACCACAAAACATTATATCACTATGTCAAGAATCTCAATAGCAACACTCAGATCTGCTCTGAGTTACAGCACAATGGCACTAAATATACAGAACCAACTGATATTGCCAACATCCTGGCTGATTGGTTCAGTGCTAACTTTACCCCACTCTCACTCCCTAAAGGGCCCATCTTTATACCGGAAGAATGCAAAGATCCTGTAATCACGGCTGCACAGGTAAAAACCTCACTCTCCAAAGCCAAGAACACAGTATCCATGGGACCTGACAACATCCCAGGCTGCCTTCTACATGAACTACAGAATGAACTGGCACCCCACATAAGTACCATGTTCAATCATAGCCTCACCTCAGGTTTTGTGCCCATTGAATGGCACACCACAACAGTTATCTCACTCCACAAAGAGTGAGCCACAACAGTCCCCAGGAACTACCACCTCATTAGCCTGACAAACCTGGTCTGCAAGGCCATGGAATGTATCATCATGGAACTCATAAACAAAGACACTGGAGATCTCCAAACTCTGGACCCCACAAAGTTCGGGTTTGTAAAAAGCAGACCGTGTCTCTTAAACCTGATAGACATCTTTGAATCAGTCACCAAAGCCATAGATGAGAGTAAGGTGGTTCACACAGCCTATCTAGATCTCCCCAAGGGGTTCAACAGCATCCCCCACTCTGGAATTATAGATAAACTCACCAAACTAGGTATAAATCCCTATATCACAAGATGGGTTGTCAACTGGCTTATTGACAGAACCCACACTGTGAAAGTAGCAGACTCCAAATCAGACTTCAGACCAGTGACAAGTGGAGTACCACAAGGTTCAGTCCTGGGTCCTCTCCTGTTTGGTATCTACTTCTCTGAAGTACAGGCTAACACAGAAGGTCTTTGGCTAACTGAGTTTGCAGATGACTGCAAACTAGGAGCCATAATCAAAACTCCTAATGATGTGGACATCCTACAAAAGGGCCTCACTGAGACAGATGCCTGATGTCAAAACCATGGCCTCAAGCTCAATGCCAAGAAGTGCATTGTCATCCCCTTTGGTAAAAACTCTGTACCCATGAACTACCACATAGGCTGTAGTCTACTTAACACTGAAAGTGTGATAAGAGACCTTTGGACACAGGTGGACAGAAGCCTCTACTTTGATATTCACATCACCACAGTGGTCAGGAAATCCTTCTACATGGCACACCTCATCACAAAAGGTTTCTCATCCAGAAAAAAAGAGGTCATTGTTCCGCTCTACTCATCACTCATTAGACCCATTATAGAGTACAACAACCCTTTTGGTATGTACCTCATAAGACATCTACAACAACTGGAAAGGCTGCAGAAATACCTCGCAAAGAGGATTACTGGCCTCAAACAGATGCCCTACGCAGACCGTCTCAAAAAACTCCAATTTTACTCCATTGCATATCGCCTACCCAGAGGAGATCTCTGCCTAATATACAAAGCTATGTCAAACCCAGAGCTGTTGGACATGCTCCACTTAAAAAAATCCCAATTCCTTTGAGCTACACACTCTAAAGACCTAAAACTTGTCACCACAATAAACAGAAAAGGCTGGAGGGATAGATTCCTGTCCCAGAGACTTCCCATACTCTGGAACAGACTACTTATCTATGTCAAACAGAGCTCCTCATTAGCACTCTTCAAAAAAAAATCTTGATGATTGGATGAGAAATAGGAAATTCACCCCAGGGATCACTTCTGTGGCTATACTTGACAGGGGCACAGGAAAATAATTTTCTTGGGTGTCAAAAGCCAGGGTACTTTTTTGGCTAGGCTTATATAGGCCCTAGGGCCAATAGCCTAGTACCTACCTATCAACCTATGAACCTATACATTTTGAGTTTCTGTTAGCCTGGGAAAATAAATCAGAACTGTTAAGAATGAATGATGTAATCTGAAATGACTCAGCAGTACTGAGTTATCAAAGACTTTCCCAGAGAGAAAGATAGAGCATTTTGGATTTTGTCTGAACTTGACCACATCAACTCTCTGGCACTCTGCCTTTGCTCTGTAAGTAAGATATTTATTTATAACAGTGATTTCTCTTAGAGATAGATAGATAGAAATAGCCAGATTAGTCTATCTGTTTTCTATATTTATGTCAGACTACAGTATTATTTTAAAGCATTTTCCAGTGATTTCTGAACTCTGTATTAGCACTGTTTTGAATTGATGAGTACTGTCTTGCGCTTTTATTATTTATTACTAAATATTTTAAACCTTTCAAC
Organism: Protopterus annectens; assembly: GCF_019279795.1. Classification (NCBI taxonomy): domain Eukaryota; kingdom Metazoa; phylum Chordata; order Ceratodontiformes; family Protopteridae; genus Protopterus; species Protopterus annectens. The sequence continues at coordinate 759,718,865 of NC_056736.1, forward strand.
TGTGGCTGTTTTGTGTAGAGATAATTTAAGCTCTTAGAGTACTTTGCATGTATTTAGTGATACTGTCCAAGCCACTCCAATAGTCTTGCTGTTCAGCACACTTACTATGTGGATAACAGTAATATTACACAGTGAAATTGGTCACCCTTTGGGAAGGTCCTTATTAGTAGATGATATTAGTGGTTGGTGGCAGTGGTTTCTACCGTATAGTCTGGAGAGAAGGGGACATAGCTGGAGAACCTGTTCCATCCTTCCCCAGGAATGTCTGTGTGTTGTTTATAACTCATATCTCAAAGTGTGTGTGTGTGTGTGTGTGTGTGTGTGTGTGTGTGTGTGTGTGTCAGCTACTTGGGCAGGGACACAAACAACTGGTTGGACAGAGAGGGTGCTGCAGGTTTTGGCTTGACCACTAGGCTGAGATATGTACCCTATAGCTTTGCCAGTGGAGCAACTTATTGGGGATCTGGAGAGAAATGAAGAAGCCAGCTCCAGACTGACTGTGATCTCTGTGTGCTCTTAAGGGAATTGTACTTTACTGTGTGTGTATTTGTTATCATTCCCAAGGTGGACACCCGTCACTGGTGCTAGTGGTGAGGATTGAGGCTCCTTGATTACTGGGCCAGTGCACGGGCATCACAGCCAGACTATAAACAACATGGAGCATTAGATGAGGCTGCTACAGTTCTGATTATAATGTCCTGCCATTAATCAGAGATGTGTCCACATGCTGAAATCTCATTTAAGAAAACTGAAGAAATTCATCAGGTTTTCCATCACATCAGTAAAATGATGAAACAAGTCATGAGCATTCAGAATCACCAATGAGCTGAAACAGCTGATGTTCATAAGGATCATTTGCATATATCCCATGTGCCTCTGATACAAGAGGTTTGGGAGGTCACTCAGTGGAAGTTCTAGCTTTACTGGAGTTTTCATTTTGTTTTTACTGATTGGTATTTCAGGGACCTTCTCACTCATTGTTTTAGTTTGTTGTTTGGGATATTTTTGCAGTGACCCTAATGATAATGGACATCAGTGGGGTATAACAGCCCTGTGTTTCTAATGTTTAGTTAAACACTCTGCTTTTCCTATTTAGATGAGGTTATAATAAGGCTGACATATGCAGATCCATAGCTTGTGGGGTGTGGCTTTATTGGCCTGAAATTGTTTAGTAAAATGATGAAACAAGTTATGGGCATTCATAATTGCTAATGAGGTGAAACACCTGATGTTCATAAGATTCATTTGTACATATCCTATGTGCCTCTGATATAAGAGATTTGGGAGGTCATTCAATGGAAGTTCTACCTTTGCTGGAGTTTTCATTTTGTTTTTATAAACACATTTATTAGCAATTTGATATGAAAAGTAGGCAGTTTCTGTATTTTTCTTAGTTAAGATTTGCTTTAAGTATGTGATAATTTGTGAAAGTGAAGTAGTAACATTAATTATGCAACTTAGTTCTGTATTTATGGCAACAAGTAACTGTCCCTGCTTAAAATCAAACTGAACACCAACCACTTTACTATGACTTAATGGCTCCACTTGTTCTCTTTGCACTCATCTCCTTTATTTTCCTGCTGGCCATCATCACTTCTTATAACCTGCCATATTCTTCCACTAACATCTTCTACTCACGTATTTCTACTACAATATTCTCATCCTCAGCTCTTACTGACCTTATGCCATGTTATACCCTACAACAAACTCCTATTGTAAATTCACCGCAGCTTTCACTAAACCAGTAACTCACTCAGTTGCTATCCCTTACTAACTACTTTCTCACTACTGTTTCCTGAAATGTAATTATCCTATTCATAGAGTAATTTTAAACCCTCTTTCTGTTTCCATCTAACAACTACCTTCATGTATATATGTACACATGTAAATACGACAATCGGTGACAAACAACTTAACTAGACACATTATTTTCATCTGTTGTACAAATAAATTGTTTAATCAATAACTCATGAAGAGAAGGTTGGCTTACATTTTTACACATTTATTCATTTGTATTGCCTCACTCTGTTACTATATATAATTATATCATACTTGTATGTAACTGTCAATACTGTAAAACTTTCATTTAGTCTACTTTGCAGACCAGCTTTTCTCCCTGGGCATCTGCTGAAAATGGGTCACTCACCCAGTCAGACTTTCCCAGTAACCGTATGTCAAATAAATAAATAAATAAACATATCAATAGGGGAAGGGGATATGTATTTATGGCAATATATCAATAGGAGAGGGTGATCTGTATTCAATGGCAACATATCCATAGGGGTGGGGGATCTGTATTCAAGGTAACATATCAATAGGGGAGTGGGATCTGTATTTATGGCAACATATTAATAGGGGTGGGGATCTATATTCATGGCAACATATCACTGGGGTAGAATCTGCATTCATGGCAACATATCAGTATAACAGGGGACTTTGTATTCATGGCAACATAGTACATGAAAGGTGTCACTGCTCTGTGTGATTAACAACATAGGGGCTCACTGCACTCAGACTTAGTATATCATTAATGTGTATGCAGTTGGAGTCCCAGAACTTACTCTATTGGGACCACCACTTATGTAGGTGATGTAGCTTTTGTGAATCATGTGCGATCCAGAGGAAGGAAATTTGCATGAGTATAGTGTAGATGCTGTAATGTGTGTACACAGTAGGGCAAGACCATGTTCAAGCGAGTTATGTCTTTCTGAACTGCAATGGTCTTTCTTACAGAGCACTGCTTGCAACACCCTTGCTCGATGGTGCACAGTGTTTGATGATCAGAACTCTGAAAACAATTCCTCATGTTAATATTTTCTGGTTCATTAACATTCTGTGATAACTTTGTCAAGCATGATCTTAGTATTGTTCCAGATGTGCCAGAAACTGCAATGTTTTTAATGACTCTTAATTTACCTTCAGGCCACATTGGTTATGTAGCTCCATACTCATTACAGTTTTGTTATATATATTGTTTAAAAATGTTGTTTCGACAAATGATGAAGTTAAAGCTAAAAAAATGACAGTGTCTGAGCTCTTTCTTATTTATTTTATTTTTTATTTTATTGATGTTTTGATGACCTGGTTGTCTGGCTGGGGTGTAGCAGAAGTACAAGATATTTACCACTGTTATGAAGGAGATTGATTGAACACTGATAGGAATGTTGATTTTGTGTCACACATCTGATGGGAATTTTAACATTCTTCCACCTGTTTGATAGGAATGTTGACATTGTTGAAGAATTCTATGAATTTTATGCAGTTCTTCCTGTTTGATATCTTGTTGTTACTTGCATTTACATTCAAGCACACCAAAGTACATTTAACTACTTATTGTGATTAACAAGTCTTATTACTGTATTGTACTGAGTACAATAAATACACGAAGATAACTATTTCAGTTAATACGCTTTACTTTCACATTTTTCTTTCCAGATCTATAAGCATGTAACACAGATGCTGTCAGCTCTCTATGGCAAATACCCAAAGCTGTTTATGCAGAGTTACATTTATATCAGAAGGTCTGGTATTTTTCTCAAAGTCTGATGTAAAACAGTTCTTTCTTTGTATAACAGTTTTCCTTTGTTCCCTTGTCCTTGGTTCTTTGTAGTTTGATGATCCATGGAAACTCAGCCTTGCATTATCTGAAATGTGGTGTTCCAGCACTATCTGATGTTCCAACTTTATCTTGCTTGATGTTACATCTCTTTACTTCGTTGATGTCCTTCCAACTGCCATCTGTGCAGTTATTTTTACAGACTTTGTTTCTCAATAACATACTCCTTCACATGGATGCCAAAAATCTAACTAAGCTATGCCAGCACACTTACTACTACTAATATTTCAGGATTTTACAATTAACCCTTTATATTCCATATTATTCCTGCAGCTTTTATTCAAGCTAATAATCATGCTAGCAGTAGTTTGAAAAGACAGTATATACTATATAGAACAGAGTATTCTTTCAATTGTGTCACACGTCTAATAGGAATGTTGACATTGTGTCATACATATGATGGGAATGTTGACATTGTGCCACACGTCTAATAGCAATGTTGACATTGTGTCACACATCTGATGGGGGTGCTGATTTTTTACTTTATTGATTTTTTGAGGACCTAGTTGTCTGGCTGGGATGAGCTGAGGTGCAAGATATTTACCACTGTTAGGAAGGAGATTGGTTGAATACTGATAGGAATGTTGATTTTGTGTCACACGTCTGATGGAAATCTTTAACATTGTGCCACGTGTCTTATAGGAATGTTGATTTTGTGTCACACATCTGATGGGAATGTTGACATTGTGCCACATGTCTGATAGGAATGTTGATTTTGTATCACATGTCTGATGGGAATGTTGACATCGTGCCACACATCTGATAGGAATGTTGATTTTGTGTCACACATCTGATGGGAATGTTGACATTGTGTCATACGTCTGATACAAATGTTGATTTTTGTGTCAGCGTGTGATGGCAATGTTGATTTAGTGACACATGTCTGGTGGGAATGTTGGCATTGTGTCACATGTCTGATAGGAATGTTGATTTTGTGTCACACATCTGATGGGAATGTTGATTTTGTGTCACATGTCTGATGGGAATGTTGACATTGCGCCACAAGTCCAATAGGAATGTTGACATTGTGTCACACATCTGATGGGAATGTTGACATTGTGCCACACGTCTAACAGGAATGTTGACATTGTGCCACACGTCTGATGGTAATGTTCATTTTGTGTCAAACATCTGATGGGAATGTTGATTTTGTGTCACATGTCTGATGGGAATGTTGACATTGTGCCACAAGTCCAATAGGAATGTTGACATTGTGTCACACATCTGATGGGAATGTTGATTTTGTGTCACACATCTGATGGGAATGTTGATTTTGTGTCACATATTTGAAGGGAATGTTGATTTTGTGTCACACATCTGATTGGAATGTTCACATTGTGTCACATGTCTGACAGGAATGTTGACTTTGCATCATACATCTAATAGGAATGTTGACTTTGTGTTACACATCTGATGGGAATGTTTATTTATTTATTAATTTATTTACATTTGATTACCTGGTAATTGTCCTGCTGGGTTGGAAGCCCATTTTCAGTGGACACCCAGGGAGAAAAACTCCATACAACATTAAGTTACAATTAAACAAAGAAAAATGCGTAAAATAACAAATACAAATGTATACAGAGAATTACAACAAAAACAGACAGTACAAGTAAGACGTAGAGAAAAAACATCAACAGGGAGTAACATGCACCAATAAAATGGAACATCATAGTGGAGTGGAATAAATAAATGCAGGAATAACAATGGATGAAAGCAAATATACACAGTGTATAAGATAAAGTGACATAGTCTCAAATGGTTAATCTCTAATTAGTGGCTGAAAGAAAGAGCCACTGATTAGAAGAGTATTGTCTGAGAGATTTTCATTTTGACATTGATTTTGAGAGATGTTGATTTTGTATCACGTTTGATGGGAATGTTGATGCTGTGTCTAAATACAACAATTTTGAACAAGCACCCATGTTGCAGTACAACGTGTACTCCAAAGAAATTATGAACATTGCCCAGAAAAATTGGAATATATTTAAATGTGATTTGGATATATTTCTATTTTGGGGAATTATCCTCATTTTATTTAAAAAAGGTTGAAATCTTAAAAGCATTTTTGAAACTTCAGACAGAAATATTGATTTCTTCACAACAGTCAAAGGTACAAAGGGGTGTGGTATTTGCAGTCAGTGCGGTACATTTTGGAACAGAGTCATATTGACTTTAAAAATCAAATTCACTAAAAGATTATCCTTAAAATCATAGTTCTGGGACATCGGGCATGGTGTATATTTTTGTATAATAAAGATGGAAGAACACAGGAAATAAACATTTACCATGACTTAGTTATAAAGAAAACTAACAATGTTTTGTTCTGATATTCCCAACAATGCTCTACTTTCAAAAAGCTTCATATTGGTATCCTAGATATGATTATAAGACACCCAAGGGGGACAATGGGAATCTAAAGTGGAACATAGAGTTAATATGGCAGTTAAGACAGGGTGCCACCCCCCTAGGTATAAATGACTTCATTTCTGTTGAACCAATGCTAAAGCTTTGGGCTGCAAAGCTCTAAGTATTTATTTAAGGAATGTCATTTTATTTATTAACATTGAAACATTGTTATTGTTTTAAGCACAGTGGTTCACTGTATTATTTTCAAGCATCTGAGTTAATTTATTGTCTTTCTTTTAATATATATTTTCTCTTAAGCATTTGAATAATTGTATTTTATGTGAATATTATTTCATATTGATTTGCTTGGTTTTCAGATACCCGTTTTTCAGAAAATATAATGGTTTGATACGCTATTTTCTTATCAATCTGTATATTTAATTGAATTTGACTGATTATTTCATTATTTATTATAAAGTCCTTACATGTTTTTAATTATTCAAAAGAGTAAAACTGAGTTTTTAATAAAACTGATTAAACTCATCCATGTGCTGGATTCCCGGTGTCTTCTAATATACCTGAGCATTTGGTGTCTGGTTTTGGGCTGTAGCCCATTTTTACTGGAGGCCCAAGTAGAAAAACTCCAAGTACAATTAAACAATGAACAAGAATAAATAAAGATGCATATAAAATATAAAGAGGCTAGATGTTTGTGCATTTAGCAATAAAATAACATAAACCTTACTTAACAATTGCACGTGAAAAGAACAAAATGCTTACAAAAACGTTTAGAGTGCTACTTAGAGGTGATTGAAGAATTGACTTCCATTGTAGTTTTGTTCCTGCTAGAAAACTTAGTCTATAAAACCTATTTTTTTCTTGAGAGGTACTGCATGCCACTGCTTTATATACATCACTAGTATGGCTGTAATCTTTACAAAACACATTATTACACAAGTGCCAGGTGTGGCCATGGGGGTTGCTGCAGCACCAGTGTTTGTGAATATTGCTTTATGGTGCTGGGAAAAGTTATTTTGGAAACAGTGGTGGTGCAGCGGTAGCGTTATTGCCTCACAGCAAGAGCTTTTCCCGTTCGATTCTCAGCTGGAATTCGGGGAGTGCCTTCTGTGTGGAGTCTGCATGTCCTCCCTGCGGTTGGCTGGGCGCTCGAAAGACATGCGCAAATGGGCATACCTCCATTGAAGGTTGGACATCGAGCTGGCACCTCGGCGTTCATAAAACTCTACTGGCAATCATTAGCGGACCGGAGTTCCGCTGTGATGACCCCTAACCGGAAAAGCAGAAAGACAAAGGGTGCTGGGAAAAAGTTATTTATTTTCATTCTGATTTACTAAATCATCATCAGGACCTACATGAGTTATATGGAGGATAGTTTCATCTTTTGGTCAGGTGACGGTATAAGTTAAATTAATTTGTGATTTACATCAAGACCACCTCAATTTTGTTTTTTTAAAGGGCAGTTTGATGCAAATAAAGCTATTTTTTAGATGTTACTGTTAGAAAAAACACTAAGGACAACTGTGTTTCACCTACTGTGTTCAGGAAAGAGACACATTCCAACAATCTTTTACATTGCAACAGCCACCTTCCCTATGGCAAAAGAAAAATGGTTAAGAGTCAATATATCAGGTTGTCCCATCTCATTTCTGATGAAACAATATTTTTGGATGAAGTAAAAAAAATGGTCAAAATGTTTCAAGATAGATACTATCCCATTGTCTTTATTGATGTTTTTAAGAATGAAATCAATAAAGACAGACACCCCATTACAGAGCAGTGTTGAAATATGGCCTTCTTGATTTAGAAACCAAGGCAAATGTGGTGGCTGATGACAAACACAGGTCATTTTGTGACAGTGAAACTGGAAATTTATTCAACAGGACCATGGTTTGTGGCTTTAGCGAGGCCACCAATGAGGTGAGAAATATCCTATAGAGGTACTGGCAGAATTTTATAACAGTACAAGCTCTGGACTTATTTCTAGGTAACAGTCCCACTATGTTTTTTAGAACAGGGTCTAACTTAAAAAAGATTTTTGAAAAAGGTGATAAAATCAGGTTTAACTGTAATGTGGATTTTAATGGCATGTTCAAATGCAGTGCATGTCTTCAATGTAGTTATATTGCAGAAGGGGTGAACTTTGTGATTGGGATGTTTTCAAAGCCTGCCTATCCAATCAGCAAATTCAATTACAACACCAAAGGAGTCATCTATTTAGCACAATGCATTACATATCCTGTGTTTTATGTTGGTAAGACTATAAATGATTTAAAAGCCAGGATTTACCAACATACATATGCAATTAGAAAAAAGGACAACAGTAATGCACTATATAAACATTATAATGATTGTCAACATTTTAAGAAATTTATTTTCTTTATGTTGGAGAAAGCTCCAGTGTTTGATGGGGAGATTAATTGGGAGATTTATGTTGAAAATTGTGAACTATATTGGCAAGTGTTGGATGGCACTAACCCCCAAGGTGTTAACAACAGAGTGTCCACCAACAGTCTTTTGTTTTTCAGAAAAATGCATATTTAATTGCTTGGAACAATTGATATTTCATTTTATTTAATTTTAATATTAGGGATGCTTATAATTCTTCATGTAGCCAATATTCTAATTTTAACTATTTTACAACTGGAATATGTTTTTCATTTTATCTATTTTGAACTGTATTTTTCATGGTTTTATTATATATATATATATATATATATATATATATATATATATATATATATATATATATATGTATATATATATATAATTTAATACTTCTATCACAAGATAGGACTGGACTTAATGATTATAAGAGGACAATCTATGAGGGACATTTTTTTTTTCTGACGAAGTTCACCTTACTTGTAGTAAGTGTTTATGAATTATATTTTTGGGTGTATCTTGCACTTTCCTTGGAGTCTGTTTTGTTGTTTTTAACATTATCACATTATCTTGGAATATGACATGGACTACAACACTTCCAGTTTTTTACTATTTTGATATTATTATTATCATCTATTCTGTCTGCCTGTTTGTAGACACTCTATTAATTTCCCACAAACCTCCTTGTCATTTATTCCCATGAGGTGAGAGATGCTGAAGCATGGCCATCAAACAGGCAGACATCAGGGAATTTTTGCTTTAAGCCCTAAATCCCTTCCTGCCATGCTAAATACTCTAGGACTGGGTGTGGAATTGATATACTATGGGATACTATTCGTTTCCATGGGAGACAGTTCCCAGAGACAGGCTTGACTATGGCTCCTACTAGATCTTTGGTCTCTAGCAGGGATGTATTAGTACCTGATAGGTCCCTGAGACAAGCCCCTCAAGCTACCCTCAGGCAAATATGTACATACAACAGCACATATTTAGTTCTCTGATGGCTCATTTAGTGTTCTGGCCACTAATAATACTTAGGTCAGCTGATTCGTAGTCCGGACTCCATCAGTCTGTGTCATGGAGATGGAATCCAAAGAAGTTCTTTATTTGATTTAGCGTCCTTGTTTGGATGAGATGTTCAACCAGGTCACATCTGGTCAAATTGGTGACAGCTGAGGTGGATGTAAAATTTCCCATGGTACCTATTGAAAATAGCATTTGAAGTTTCCCCAATGCCCTGGCCACCAAAGATATCAACTGAAAAGAGGCCACTACAACTCCCAAGTCAACTTTGTTACTTAAGAAGTTTACTTGTGAGTGTTTCTGCCATTTCACACTGAGCTAATCAGAGGAAGTCGGAAGAAGGGCTCTGAGCTAACAAATCTGAGATATATAACATTAAGTATCCTGTTTTTTTGCTTACTTTTATGAGTTATTTATAGCACTTTTATTGTCTGCATATACGTTTTAAGCTAGTTTCACTGTGTGTGAGGTATTAACTAGAAATTTTGTACAATTGTTAAGCATCTGGTTGAGTTTGTTTGTTCTGATTTTTGGTGGCTTGATCTGGGACACTCCTCCCAGTCAAGTGTCATTACCTCATTCTACCTAATCCAGGGAGAATATCTGAGAAGGCAAAGCTAGTTAGTTTCTGCTCCTCCTTTCCCCTTTCCACTTTACAAAAAAAAACAATTCTACGCTTGTTTCCTGCATTTCCTGTAACTTATCTAGTCCAGATGCAGATTTGCTGTATCCAAGACTGTTTGTAAGCTCCTGAGCCCCCAAGCCTTTCTGTGTTGGAGGGAAGCCTTCTAGCTTAATTTTGTTTCTTAGAACAAGCCATTTTTTTTTAGTTTCAACACTCAAATCTGTTTCTTTGAGCTCAGCACTTGTTCAGAATTCATTGTAAACACTAAATAAGCTACAAATTACTACAGCACTCAACTTTCCTCACTTGTCTAGAGGAAAACAGTTTTTAGTACTTACTAAATAAGCACATATCCAGGCATGTCTAAGGGTCAGCTCCCGGTGTTTTCTCCTGTCTACCTGATGAATCTGGACATCTTCGGGCAATGCAGCAATTGCCTCATGTACACAGACAACCCTCTCCTCCTACCACCCAACACTACAACCTGTGGGAGATGCACTTATATAGCCAAACTGGAAGCAAAGCTCTCTTCACTCAGGACTGGACTAGACAGTCAAGAGGAGAAGGTAAACACTTGCCCCACACCACACTCATCACATAGTCCCTCAAAGCCTACACCACTAAAACACACACATAGAAACACAAAACACACACATACATTCACTGAGGCTCTCAATAAAAATCTACCCAAGCAAAGGGGACCTACAAAGCAGAAACGCAAGCAACCTCCACCCCCCCCAAAACAACCCAAATGACACATAGCCCACAAACTCAGTGTGCCACTCAACCACAGCCCATAAGGTATAACATCGTACCCAACACTCTAGTCATAGGTGACTCTATAGTCAAGCACACTGATGTTCTGCTCACCAGGCTAAACAAGGAGAAAGTTATTGTCAGCTGCCTGTCGGGTGCCAGGATCTGACACATAATGCACTCACTCAGGTCACTCCGCAACAAGTACAAATATGACTCTGTCATTGTCCATGTTGGTGTGAATGACTTGAAATGTAACTCCCTGGACTACATGAAAAGAGATATGGAGAAGCTGTCTGATCTTGTAGCCCAGGCAGGTATGACCCTAGCCCTGAGTAGCATCCTGCCATCCCCTAGAATGATACCACAGTACAAGGACAAAATGATTGACTTCAACAATTGGCTAAGCTTCTGGTGTCATTCTAAGGGGATCCAGTATCTGTCTGCCTGGGATGACATGATCGCCAAACCATGATGCTTTGCCAGAGATGGCCTGCACCTGTCCCCCATGGGATTCCGGATACTGGCTAAGGCTCTTGCCACCCCTATAGTGCCTTTTTTAGGCAAGGTTCAAATGACAAACTCACCACTGTAACAGGTACAAGCAAGCAAAATCTGAGGGTAATGCTACTCAATGCTTGAAGTCTAAACCTCAAAATGCACTCACTCGAGGCACTCCTTAAAATGGAGAACATTGGCATCTGTGCAGTGACAGAGACCTGGTTCAAGGCTCCAGAGAGCACCCCTGCAATACCAGGCTATAATTCATACCACACCTTTCGGCCACCTAACCTGGACCAAAACACTAAAGGTGGAGGAATGCCCATATTCATTAAGGATATCCACACCTCCAGGCTAGTTGCTCAGCATAATCCATCTGAGATTATCCAAGTGCAACTAACTCTGGGCAAGACCGCATTCCAAATTGTAGCTTGCTACAGATCCCCCATCATGCCCCAGGATTCCAACTCTTCATTTCTTAATACACTGGAAAATATTAGGGTACAACCTAACACTCTAATAATGGGTGATTTCAACTACTCCACCATTAACTGGGAAAACTACTCATGTACCAACTCTTGTGCTCAATGTTTTCTGGAATTCATAAATTCCAATGCCTTGGATCCCTGGTCATTACCAACATGGGCAACCAGTGTTCCACAACAGAGGTCAATTCCTCGTTGGTCAGATCCGATCACAAGCTAATCACCCTAGACATCCACATCCCACCCTCACCCCCCATTAGGGAAACCACCATAAAAAAATTCTCCAAAGCCAACTTCATGCTTCTTAAGACAGAAGTGGCAAACTTCACGACACCCATGCTGACGGACAATAGAGGTACGACTGCCGAATCCTATACAAATGCACTTTATAAACACTTACATGAGTGCATGGATCGTGCAATCCCTAACAGAACCAAGATGCTATCCTCCAAAACAAGGAAGCCAATCTGGTGGTCCCCTGCCATAAACAAACTCTACAACAGAAGAAAGAACTGTTGCAAAAAAGAGTAAAATCTCATGATTGGAGGAACTCCCTGGTCAGCCTCAGTAAGAAGCTGAGATCCCTCATAAAATTCTCCAAAGCTAGTTACGAAAATAAAATTGACGCTGATTCTAAAGACAACCACAAAGCATTCTATAGCGATGTCAAGAATCTCAATGGCAACACTCAGATCTTCTGTGAGTTATAGCACAATGGCACTAAATATACAGAAACAACTGATATTGCCAACATCCTGGCAGATAGGTTCAGTGCTAACTTTACCCCTCTTGCACCCCATAAAGGGCCCATCTCTATACAGAAAGAATGCAAAGTTCCAGTAATCATGGCTGCACAGGTAAAAACACACTCTTCAAAGCCAAGAACACAGCATCCATGGGACCTGACAACATCCCAGGCTGTGTTCTACACAAACTACAGAACAAACTGGCACCCCACCTAAGTACCATGCTCAAGCATAGGCTCACCTCAGGCTTTGTGCCCACGGAATGGTGCACAGCAATGGTTATCCCACTCCACAAAGGGGGAGCCACCACGGACCCCAGGAACTACTGCCCCATTAACCTGACGAGCCTGGTCTGCAAGGCTATGGAATGTATCATCATGGAACTTATAAACAATGACATTGGTAATCTCCAAACTTTGGACCCTACCCAGTTTGGGTTTGTAAAAGGCAGATCATGTCTCCTAAACCTGATAGACTTCTTTAAAGTGGTCACCAAAGCTGTAGATGAGGGTAAGGTGGTTCATACAGCCTATCTAGATCTTACCAAGGCTTTCGACACCATTCCCCACTCTGGAATTATAGATAAACTCACTAAACTAGGTATAAATCTCTATGTCACAAGATGGTTTGTCAAGTGGCTCACTGACAAAACCCACACTGTGAAAGTAGCAGACTCTAACTTCAACTTCAGACCAGTAACAAGTGGAGTACCACAGCGTTCGGTCCTCGGTCCTCTCCTGTTTGGTACCTACTTCTCTGAAGTACAGGCTAACACAGAAAGTCTTTGGCTAACAAAGTTTGCAGATGACTGCAAACTAGGAGCCATAATCAAAACTCCTAATGATGTGGACATCCTACAAAAGGACCTCACTGAGACAGATGCCAGGTGTCAAAGCCATGGCCTCAAGCTCAATGCTAAAAAGTGCATTGTCATCCCTTTTGGTAAAAACTCTGTACCCATGAACTACCACATAGGCGGTGGTCTATTTAACACTGAAAGTGTGAAAAGAGACCTTGGGACACAGATGGACATTAGTCTCTCCTTTGATAATCACATCGCCACAGTAGTCAGGAAATCCTTCTACGTGGCACACCTCATTACACAAGGTTTCTCATCCAGGAAAAAGAGGCCATTGTTCCCCTCTACTCAACACTCATTAGACCCATTATAGAGTACAATGCCCCTTTTGGTATGTACCTCATAAGACATCTACAACTGGAAAGGCCACAGAAATACCTCACAAAAAGGACTACTGGCCTCAAACAGATGCCCTATGCAGACCATCTCAAAAAACACCAGCTTTACTCCATCGCATATCACCTAGTCAGAGGCGATCTCTGCCTAACATACAAAGCTAAGTCAAACCAAAGCTGTTGGACATGCTCCACTTAAAGAAATCCCAATCCCTCCGAGCTACATGCTCTAGGGACCTAATCCTTTTCACCACAATAAACAGAACATGCTGGAGGAATAGATTTCTGTCCCAGAGACTTCCCATACTCTGGAACAAACTACCTATCTATATTAAACAAAGCTCCTCATTAGCACTCTTCAAGAAAAATCTTGATGATTGGATGGGAGATAGGAAATTCACCCTGGGGATCACTTCTGTGGCTCTGCTCGACAGGGGCACATGAAAATAATTTTCTTGGGTGGCGAAAGCCAAGGTATCATTTGGCTAGGCTTATATAGGCCCTAGGGCCAATAGCCTAGTTTTTACCTTTGAACCTATGAACTATCCTAGTGGGACTAACCTAGTCAACACAAAAAATAAATAAAAATAAATAAAATAAAATCTAACTCACTAACTAAATAAATAAAGCCCTTACCCCCATAAATACGACATTTGGCAGATGTTGCACATAGCATTCATCAGTCCCAGGTTTCACATTTTCCAGTATGGTGCTTTTTTATCCATAGTTGAAGAGATAATTGAATTCTTATATCTTAAACAGAGATAGCATGTAAAATTCTCAGACAACACGATCACAAAAACATCTGTGCACTTTTTTAAACATCTCCCCCAAATTGTTTTCAACCGTTTGTTTTTCCTGTATACTGTACCACATAGTCTGTCCATGTGCCCTTGCAGCATAATGTATACTTCCCAAGAATTAAACCCTGAGAAGGTCCTCTACATGATTTCTATGCCTTATTGAGTTACATAAAATAGGCCTTACCATTACAGCAAAAATGAAACACACTCTTTCATAGCACAAGTCCTTGCTTATAACAGCAATGCATGCCGACACAAAACCCATTGTTCTATTAAATTTTAAAGTGTATTATAGTAATATTTAAAAATTTTCCCTAAGTTTGGGCCTTTGATCTCCACAACCCCATTTATTTTGGCCTTTGTGCATAATTCTTGATGAAAGAAGTTGAGAGCTACGATTAGAAGTGTTTCTCACAGGCACTTTGGGAGATATGAACTGATTGTTGTTTAAATACTAGTATGAAACTATGTTCATACCCTTCTAAGATCAGCAAACTGTCAGCCTATTTATTATCTAGCCTGATGGCTTATTGTTTTCTCTGGCATTCATTCTCCCTTCTGGCATGTATTTCCCATCTTCTCCTACTCCAGAATCATAGACATATTTTTCCCGTTAAATTACCAACGCATTCTAAGACATTTAAGCTCTTGTTACACTGTACTTGTGCCAAAGAAAGTTCATTTCCAGCTAACAGCAGAATTTTTTAAAATGTCTGATTATCTCTACCTAGTACAGTAATGGTGTTGTTAGATGAATAAATGGTGAAAGTAGTAGGGTCAGTAGTATTTTTGCTATTGTAGAAGAGCATTAGTTTTGTTTTAGAAGGGTTAAGAATCAGTTGTGAGTTGGAAAGGTATTTTTCTATGTCAAGAAATGATTGTTGGGTTTTATTGAGAAGAGCAGAAAGGGATGGAGCAGAGCATATGAGGGAGGAATCATCAGTATAGTGAACTATTGTAGCATGTTGGATGGCTGTGCAGAGTCTGTTTGCAAATATGCTGAAGAGGAGAGGACCAAGAATAGACCCCTGGAGTCCACCAACAGAGACAGGTAAGGGAGATGATAGTTCATGTTGCCATTTAACTGCCTGTTGATGGTTAGTTAGGTAACTAATGTACCAGATAAGGGCTGAGCGAGAGAGGTTTAGTGAGGGGAGTTCATCAATGAGGTTTTGGTGAGAAACTGTATCAAAAGCCTCAGATAGGTCAAGAAATACAGAAGAGGTGAGTAAGCCATTGTTTCTATGTTGGTTGACTGTTAATGAAACTAATTAAGGCTGTGGTCATACTATGTTTAGGTTTGAAACCATGTTGGGTGGAGAATATAAGGTTGTTTTTCAGGAAATGGTTAAGAATTTGGGCGTGAATACATTTTTCTAGAATTTTTGCTATGGAGAGAGGATGGCAACGTATCTATAATTAGAAACATCTGTGGAGTTGCTGCCTTTCTGTAGAGGGATTACATGGGACACTTTCCTCAGTGTGGGCACATATTGCTCAGTGATAGACCGATTAATAAAGATGGATATGGAGTAAGCAATTACATCTGCAGCACATTTAAGGTATTCGCTGGGCAGTTGGAAGAGCATTTAAGTTTGGATAAGAGCTTTTTTATGTGGTTAGTTTGTATGGGGTGAAAGTGGAAGGAATCAGGATTTGTTTCTAACTCTGTGGGTGCTGAGAGATAACAATTATCATTTTTTACTAGTGATAATACAGAGTTAACAAAATGATTGTTAAAATGAGTGGCTATGCTGTCACAGGAGTCTGTTTTTATTGGACCTGGGGTAGTGGTTTGACTGGTTTGAGCAGTTGGTTTATAGGTCCCAGAATTTTTCTGGATTATTTTGGTGCATTTTTTTAATTGTTGTATAGTGTTGTTTTTTTGTCATGTTTGATTTGTGATGATAAGGAAAAGGCTGGACATCCTATGTATCAAGGAGAAAAGATGAAAGGGCAGTACAGCAAAGTCACTTGACTTGGGTTCCAGTGTCTACTACTCAGGAGGAGGACAGGTTAAGAAATGGTGTGGGAATTGTGGTGACAGAGAGGCTTCAGGAGGCAGTGAGGGATGTCATCCGAATTATTGACAGACTCATGGCAATCAGACACTCCAGCCTAATGGCAGGGCAGGGGCAGTATTCATACTTTCAACATATGCCCATAGCAGGATTCTGATAGTCAGGAAAAGAGTGGGTTCAGACAGCAGTTGCAGTACCTACTAGATAAAGCAGGACAACATGAATTGATGTTAATAATGGATTACTTGAATGCACATATTGGGACAGACAGAAAAGGATATGAGGACAGACCTGGGTCCAAATGGGTGGGACAACAGGAATAAAGATGGAGAGATCATTCTAGACTTCTGTATGACAAATGGCTCGATGGTGATCAATGCATGGTTCAGAAAGAGAGACAGTCGCAAGATCACATACAAGAATGGCCAACATGCAACTCAGGTAGGCTTCAGTGATTGTAAAGCCATTCCCAGAGAAACAGTAAGCTGACAGCATAAACCACAATTCACATGACAGGATTCAAACCCTTTGAAAGCTCGGTCACAGTGTAGCAAACAGAAAAGGATATGAGGACAGACCTGGGTCCAAATGGGTGGGACAACAGGAATAAAGATGGAGAGATCATTCTAGACTTCTGTATGACAAATGGCTCGATGGTGATCAATGCATGGTTCAGAAAGAGAGACAGTCACAAGATCACATACAAGAATGGCCAACATGCAACTCAGGTAGGCTTCAGTGATTGTAAAGCCATTCCCAGAGAAACAGTAAGCTGACAGCATAAACCACAATTCACATGACAGGATTCAAACCCTTTGAAAGCTCGGTCACAGTGTAGCAAACATAGGCATGCCAAAGCTGTCAGACATGATGTGCGAAGAGATGATCATTGTAAATGAGTGCACATAAATACTGGAAAGAAAACTATTTTACTGAGGCATCCCACACTCACTGGAGAATGGAGTCCTCTGAAACTGAAGATTGACATCATTAGTACAATGAATCACAGAAGCAGTTATAGGGAATGCAATCACCTTACATTACATTGATGTTTGTTTGTACTGTCAGACATGCTAACTACCATGCAGTGGTGCTAAGCTCTGGTGTGCTACTGTTGGCCAAGTCTTATCACATGCATAGGAATGTTCTTCATTTTTGCCATAGGATGATGACTGAGTTTACCCTGTGCTTATCGATGTCCAGCAATGCTGCTCAATGCCAAACACCATGCAACAGATAATACATCAATGCCAAGCACCGCACAACAGATAATACATCAATGCCAAGCATTGCGCAACACAAACTAATAAAAACACATGTATTAGCCATTTCTAGCTGTGTGTGTGTGTGTGTGTGTGTGTGTGTGTGTGTGTGTGTGTGTGTGTGTGTGTGTGTGTGTGTGCATGCGTGCGTGTGTGTGTGTGTGTGTGTGTGTGTGTGTGTGTGTGTGTGTGTGTGTGTGTGTGTGTGTGTGTGTGAGTATGTGTGTGCACGTGTTTTGTGTGTTATGTTTATGTCTTTTTTTAATCAGATTAAATGTTGGAAATGGGAGGATATGACAGAGAAATATGTGGAAGTAAGGAGAAGGTTGAACAGATGGTGGAATGGCATAGCAACATTGTGGTAATGTAAGTCTTACAATTCCAGTTTTAATGTAATAACCCATTTGTAAACCAGGTAGGCTCACTGAGCACATAGTCCCTTTTCAGGGGTGATACAGCGACAATGCTTAATTAAATGACTTGATCAAGGCCATACAGTGGACAACTGAGGATTGAGAGAGTCACACCCTGTACCACAGGAAATACAGCTCACAACATTAGCCCTTTGCACCAACTGTACTGTGAGATGTACACCATAACAACCCCCAATCCCTGATATTCCTACTAAGATTGTTACAGTCAATACTGACTAAAACTTCAATGGTTGGGGCTGACATGGCCATTGCTGACAAAATGGGATGTACTGACTATGGATTAGCCACATCACAATAATCCTTCAATAAATGATCAATATGCTGACCACTTTACTGACACCTTACATACACCTACAAGTCAGATTGCCACAGAGCTGTTCAAACTGAGCAATATACCTTTTTAATGTCATTTTGTTGCATTGATAACATTTATTACTATATAGCATAGCTATCAGATGAAACATGCTTGTGGCATTGCAATTTGTCACAAACATTTGAAATGTGTAAGTTTTAAGAATAAGGATGTTTAACAACCAGTTGGTGTAATAACAGTAATAACTGGCAGCATCTGCAATATATAAACATGACTGTCTCACAAAACCTTCTGTCTGATTTCCTTCCCAGATGTTCAGGAGTTTGTGCAGCCCAGATGTTTAGGAGTGTATGCAGCCCAGATGTTCAGGATTGTGTGCAGCATCATGTAGAGCTCAACATGTTTATCTGATTTGGTCATTGTGCAAGTGATGAGATTAAAAGATGCTTATAATATGAGAAGAAATTAGCATACACGTCATGACCAGAGGGGAGGACTGACACCATGAGAAGAAAACAGCATACACATCCTAGTCAGAGGGGGGATCTACACCATGAGAAGGGAACAGCATACACATCATGGTCAGAGGGGGGGTCTATACCATGAGAAGGGAACAGCATACACATCATGGTCAGAGGGGGGATCTACACCATGAGAATGGAACAGCATACACATCATGGTCAGAGGGGAGTATCTACACCATGAGAATGGTACAGTATACACATCATGGTCAGAGGGGGGATCTACACCATGAGAAGGGAACAGCATACACATCATGGTCAGAGGTGGGATCTACACCATGAGAAGGGAACAGCATACACATCATGACCAGAGGGGGGATCTACACCATGAGAAGGGAACAGCATACACATCATGGTCAGAGGGGCGATCTACACCATGAGAAGCAAACAGCATACACATCATGGTCAGAGGGGGAATCTACACCATGAGAAGGGAATAGCATACACATCATGGTGAGAGGTAGGATCTACACCATGAGAATGGAACAGCATACACATCATGGTCAGATGGGGATCTACACCATGAGAATGGAACAGCATACATATCATGGTCAGAGGGGGAGATCTACACCATGAGAAGGGAACAGCATACACATCATAGTCAGAGGGGGAGAATCTACACCATGAGAATGGAACAGCATACACATCATGGTCAGAGGGGGGTATCTACACCATGAGAATGGAACAGCATGCACATCATGGTCAGAGGGGGGGATCTACACCATGAGAAGGGAATAACATACACATCGTGGTCAGAGGGGGCATCTACACAATGAGAAGGGAACAACATACACATCATAGTCAGAGGGGGGAATCTACACCATGAGAATGGAACAGCATACACATCATGGTCAGTGGAGGGATCTACACCATGAGAAGGGAACAGCAAAGACGTCATGGTTGGGGGGGATCTACACCATGAGAATGGAACAGCATACACATCATGTTCAGAGGGGGGATCTACACCATGAGAATGGAACAGCATACACATCTTGGTCAAAGGGGGGTCTACACCATGAGAATGGAACAGCATACACATCATGGTGAGAGGAGGGTGATCTACACCATGAGAAGGGAACAGCATACACATCATGGTCAGAGGGGGGGATCTACACCATGAGAAGGGAACACCATACACATCATGGTCAGAGGGGGCATCTACACCATGAGAAGGGAACAGCATACACATCATGGTCAGAGGGGGGATCTACACTATAAGAATGGAACAGCATACACATCATGGACAGAGGGGGTATCTACACCATGAGAAGGGAACAGCATACATGTCATGGTCAGAGGGGGGGATCTACACTATATAAGAAAGGAACAGCATACACATCATGGTCAGAGGGGGGGGGATCTACACCATGAGAAGGAAACAGCATGCACATCATGGTCAGAGGGGGGGATCTACACCATGAGAAGGAAACAGCATGCACATCATGGTCAGAGGGGGGGGATCTACACCATGAGAAGGAAACAGCATACACATCATAGTCAGAGGGGGGGGGGATCTACACCATGAGAAGGAAACAGCATGCACATCATGGTCAGAGGGGGGGATATACACCATGAGAAGGAAACAGCATACACATCATGGTCAGAGGGGGGATCTACACTATATAAGAAAGGAACAGCATACACATCATGGTCAGAGGGGGGGTCTACACCATGAGAAGGGAACAGCATACATGTCATGGTCAGAGGGGGGTCTACACCATGAGAAGGGAACAGCATACACATAATGGTCAGAGGGGGGAGCTACACCATGAGAAGGGAACAGCATACACATCATGGTGAGAGGTGGGATCTACACCATGAGAAGGGAACAGCACACACGTCATGGTCAGAGGGGGGGTCAACACCATGAGAAGGGAACAGCATACACATAATGGTCAGGGGGGGATCTACACCATGAGAATGGAACAGCATACACATCATGGACAGAGGGGGGTGGATCTACACCATGAGAAGGGAACAGCATACACGTCGTGGTCAGAGGGGGGATCTACACTATATAAGAAGGGAACAGCATACACATCATGGTCAGAGGGGGGATCCACACCATGAGAATGGAACAGCATACACATCATGTTCAGAGGGGGGATCTACACCCTGAGAATGGAACAGCATACACATCATGATCAGAGGGGTGGGTCTACACCATGAGAATGGAACAGCATACACATCATGGTGAGAGGGGGGGATCTACACCATGAGAAGGGAACAGCATACACATCATGGTCAGAGGGGGGTATCTACACCATGAGAATGGTACAGCATACACATCATGGTCAGAGGGGGGATCTACACCATGAGAAGGGAACAGCATACACATCATGGTCAGAGGTGGGATCTACACCATGAGAAGGGAACAGCATACACATCATGTTCAGAGGGGGGATCTACACCCTGAGAATGGAACAGCATACACATCATGATCGGGGGGGGGGTCTACACCATGAGAATGGAACAGCATACACATCATGGTGAGAGGGGGGGATCTACACCATGAGAAGGGAACAGCATACACATCATGGTGAGAGGGGGGATCTACACCATGAGAAGGGAACAGCATACACATCATGGTCAGAGGGGGCATCTACACCATGAGTAGGGAACAGCATACACATCATGGTCAGAGGGGGGATCTACACCATGAGAATGGAACAGCATACACATCATGGTCAGAGGGGGGGATCTACACCATGAGAATGGAACAGCATACACATCATGGTCAGAGGGGGGGATCTACACCATGAGAATGGAACAGCATACACATCATGGTCAGAGGGGGGAATCTACACCATGAGAAGGGAACAGCATACACATCATGGTCAGAGGGGGGATCTACACTATATAAGAAAGGAACAGCATACACATCACGGTCAGAGGGGGGTATACACCATGAGAAGGGAACAGCATACAAATCATGGTCAGAGGGGGGATCTACACCATGAGAATGGAACAGCATACACATCATGGTCAGAGGTGGGATCTACACCATGAGAATGGAACAGCATACACATCATGGTCAGAGGGGGGATCTACACTATATAAGAAAGGAACAGCATACACATCATGGTCAGATGGGGGTCTACACCATGAGAATGGAACAGCATACACGTCATGGTGAGGGGGGGATCTACACCATGAGAAAGGAACAGCATACACATCATGGTGAGAGGTGGGATCTACTCCATGAGAATGGAACAGCATACACATCATGGTCAGAGGGGGGCATCTACACTATATAAGAAAGGAACAGCATACACATCATGGTGAGGGGGGGATCTACACCATGAGAAGGGAACAGCATACACATCATGTTGAGAGGTGGGATCTACTCCATGAGAATGGAACAACATACACATCATGGTCAGAGGGGGGAATCTACACCATGAGAAGGGAACAGCATACACATCGTGGTCAGAGGGGAGGATCTACACCATGAGAAGGGAACAGCATACATATCATGGTCAGAGGGGGGGTCTACACCATGAGAAGGGAACAGCATACACGTCATGGTGAGAGGTGGGATCTACAGCATGAGAAGGGAACAGCATACACATCATGGTAAGAGGGAGGATCTACACCATGAGAAGGGAACAGCAAACACATCATGGTCAGAGGGGGGGGGTTCTACACCATGAGAAGGGAACAGCATACATATCATGGTCTGAGGGGGGTATCTACACCATGAGAAGGGAACAGCATACACATCATGGTCAGAGGGGGGATCTACACCATGAGAATGGAACAGCATACACATCATGGTCAGAGGGGGGATCTACACCATGAGAAGGGAAGATCATTCATGTCATGGTCAGAGGGGGGATCTACACAATATAAGAAAGGAACAGAATACACATCACGGTCAGAGGGGGGTCTACACTATGAGAATGGAACAGTATATGCATCATGGTCAGAGGGGGGATCTCCACCATGAAAAGGGAACAACATACACATCATGGTCAGAGGGGGGTATCTACACCATGAGAATGGAACAGCATACACGTCATGGTTGGGGGGGGTGTACACTATATCAGCATGATGTGGAGCAGGGATCCTCATCAACCTGTTGAACAAGAAAGCAGTCTTGTAACTGTGACTATTGCAGTACACTGATGTTCCCTTACAGCAGCAAATGGAGAAATTTCAGGGATGTGTTACTGTTTCTACCAGCTTGTTCGCTCATTGTTAATATTTTACTGTGCAGTGCATTTGTAGATGATACATATGATTGTTTCAGTTGTTCTTCCCTGTATCTTAACTTTTACACGTTTCCTGCATGAGGACATTGGCCACCATGTGTACTAGCTGTAATAGCATCACAGCAAAGTAAGCCGGGTTGGTGTGAACTTGTGTTTGCATTTTGTCATTGTAATGTTGGTTACATTGAAATGTGGCTCTACAGAATAATTATAAGACCAGCTTCTTTGATTGTGGCTATTTCTTTATTTATGTATTGTTATTTGTTAACCGGGTTGGTCCAACTGAGCCAATGGTCCATTTTCAGTGTATACCCAAGGAGAAAAGCTCCAGTTACAAATTACTGTCATACAGAAAAGAAATCACATCTCAGAAATAATTTATACAGCAAAAGATAAAAACACAATTGAATTGTTTTATACAAGTTTTGGTAAAAATGACATAATATACAGTATCAACATGATGGTAAGGAAGCTCGGGGAAAAAACAAAGGAGTTATTTACGTATAGAGTGAGCTGGAGGAGCTCTGCATGGGAGAGGAGTAGGAAGAGAGAGAGAAGAAAGAGAAAAGATGGCGGGAAAAAGAAGAGGTTTCCGGAATCAGCTTGGAGCTACACAGGGGCAGGACCAAGTGTTCTGTAGGTAGTGGCTGAGTGCTAGTTTGAATTGTGATTTATGGGGGATAATTCTTATATTGTAAGGAAGGGAGTTCTAGAAGTGAGCAACTGAGTATCTATATAAAGACTTACCAATGTTTTTAGATAGTTTGTATATATCTAGCAGATGTTTATCTGACGAACAGAGTTGACGTCGGGGGATTATATTGTGATACAATAATAGAGATATAGGGGCAGGATGTAGGGCTGTAAAGAATTGAGTGTATTATAAGCAGTTGTGGAAGAAGAAGTTGATTTGGGAATTCAGGCCATTGCAAAGATTTAAGGGCAAGGCAGTGATGGGATTTATAAGAGAGGTTAGCAGTAAATTTAGCTATTTTATTGTAGGTTTGTTCTAGTTTGCTGAGAGGAGAGGAGAGGACTGAATGTTAGTGAGGACTGGGGCTGCATATAGCAGACTAGGTAAGATGAGAGTTAAGACTAGGATGGGTTTATAGGAGTTAGAAAGAAATTTGTGGTTTTGGTATAGTAGGCCCAGTTCCTAGTGAGTTTTGTTTATGCATAAGTTGATATGTATGTTGAATTTTAGTTTGTCATTGATGGTAACACCAAGTAATTTAGTGTGTGGTTCAGGTTTGATAATGGTATTGTTGAGAGAGGTAATGGAGAAAGAGGATTTGTTTGGAAGAAATAACAAAAGTTTTGTTTTTTTTGGGGGGGGATTAATATTACTTGATTGTCAGTGAGCCAGGTCTCTATGGAAGTGAAAGTATCTTGGGTACATGAAAGGAGTTCAGGGATGGTGTTGGCTGTGGTTGTGAGGGTGGAGTCATCAGCATATTTTAAAAGGGATGAGAGGTTTGTAGCGGTGTGCAAGTTATTAGTAAAAATGTTGAACAAGAGGGGATCCAGGATAGAGGCATGGAGAACTCCAGCATTGATGAGCAGGAAAGGCGAGGTAGTGGTTTGCCAGTGTATAGACTGAAGTCTGTTAGATAAATAACTAGAGAACCAGGATATGAAGAGAGGAAAGAGGTGAAGGTCTGAAAGTTTAGTTAAAAGTTTGGAGTGGGAGACTGTATTGAAGGTTTTGGAGATATCAAGAAATAGAGAGGAGAGAAGTAGGTTGTTATCACAGGCTTCTGCGACGGTTTGAGTAATGAGAGAAGTGCAGTAGATGTGCTGTGGTGCGGTCTAAAACTGTGCTGGGTGGGAGTTAGGAGATTATTTTCAAGCAAGTATTTGAGTAGCTGCGAGTGAATGCATTTTCAAGTATCTTGGATGGTGGGGATAGTATAACTATGGGATGATAGTTAGAGGGGTCAGTGGAGTTATTTCCCTTGTGGAGAGGGATAGTGTAAAAGGATTTCCATATGTTTCCATATGTTGGGGATGACAGCTTTGGTAACAGAGCAATTTATAAGGATGGAAACAGGGTAGGCAATAGAGCTGGTAGCAGTTTTAATACAGTGGGGGGGGTAGACTGTCAACTGAGGGAGAGCAGGTTTGAGTTAGTTTAATTGGGATTTGATAAAGGAAGTCGAATGGAGAAAGTGTTAGAGGAAGATGGTCTGTGAGGTGAGGGCAGACAAGAGAGAGTGGGACAGTGCTGACTTTGAATTGTGTCTATGAAATGCTTATTTAATAAGGTATCAGTTTCTGTGGCAGTATTGTGAGGGAAGGAGTTGGGGGTAGGAGGGGTACTAGGCTGCAGAATCTTATTAACCAAAATGTTTTTGCGTTAGTATGCGGGCTGCAGTGTTAGGAGGCAAAGAATGATTTTTTTATCTTTGATAATTTTTTTACTTGTGTTTCTAACTTCTTTGTAAGACTGGAGTAGAGTTGGAGTTTTATTTTTTACCCAGTTTTTGCAAGCACTGTCCCTCTGCCACATAGTCAAGCGTGTTTGCTTAGTGAGCCATGGAGCACAGCTAGATTTGTATTTATTTATTTTATTTTATTTTACATTTGTTGACTGGGATAGTCCAACTGGATACATGTCCATTTTCAGTGGAGGCCCGGGGAGAACAGCTCCCACATAATAGTACACATTGAACATTTTACCCAGACTTTTCTGGATGGGGCCCATGCTGTTCAGGATATCTAGGAATATCTTGTTGAATGCAGTAACAGCATCATTAAGGGGAAGGTTATAAAGGAAAGTCCAGTCTATTTTGGCCAGTGAGGAGTTAAATTTGTCTGGGTCAAATTGAGCCAGGTTACGATGCTCTCTGTAGAGGTGCTGTTTTGGTGTCTGTTGAGAGTATCCATGGATATAAGTAGGAGAATGGTCACATGGTCACTCAGGGAGGTGGGACGTAGGCCAGGGTTGTGACAGGCATAAGGATCAGAAATAAGGATCCAGTCTAGGATGGAGCCAGAAGTGGAGTTATTCTTAGTTCTGGTAGGGGAAGATATGAGTTGTTGGAAGCCATATAGATTGATGGCTTGACTAGAGAAAGTGGAGAAGAGAGAAGGCCAATCAATATTAATGTCACCAAGTATAATGGTTTCATAGGGAGTATTTAGGGTGAACCATGACAACGTTTTCCAGAATAGGGATGTTGTTGCTGGGGAGATGTAGATGGACACGATGGCAAAATTTTTATGGGGGGGGGGTGAGGTGGCAGTTAACAATGAGTATTTCTGCAGGAACAAAGGTAGTTAAGGGAGGTAGAGATGCAGAGATGCTAAGTTGGTTGGAGTAGAGGATGGCAACACCTCCACCTCTTTTGTTTGTTCTGTCTGTCCAATAGATATTGTAGCCTGGGGGTAAGATTTCAGAGTTAGAGATGTCAGGCTTTAACCAGGCTTCAGAGAGGGTTAAAATATGGGAGGAGTTAAGGTGGATCCAAGAGTCAAGTTCTGTAGTTTTGTTTACTATCCTTTGGATGTTTAGAGATAGAAATTTGTTAGGGATTTAGGGGTGTGTGCATGAATTTGGGGAGAAAATTGTGTGGGTGAGGAGCTGGGAAAATGTAGGTTAGGGGTAGAAATTATTGGGCCAGGGTTGGGATGGATGTCTCCAGCCAAGACAGGAGAGTCACAGAAAGAGATTAAGTGGGAGAGAAGGTATGCAGTAGGGGAAGTTCTAGATTTAGTGCAGTTGGAAAGAGATACATTTGGATAAGGTTTGACTGTAAAGAGGTTAGAAAGAAGCATAGGAAACAAGTAGGGAGAGATTTGTAGTGTGTGAGGGTTATTATGTGAGTAGTGGCAGTAGGAGAGAGTAGGTGCAGGAATAGGGTATTGAAGTGATGTGTGGTATGAGGTAGATTGGACTAGGAGGAGGAGAAAGGGGTTAGAAAGAGAGTGAGGGGTCATATTGATTGGAGTGTTTGGTGAAAGGTAACAGTGAAGGTGTTATGTTTGTTGGATAGAAAGGTATTTTGTTTGAGAGGGTTGTGCACTTGATAGCATAACAGGCATGCAGTTGCTATTATTTTGCTGGTTATGCAAGAGTTAGGACTAATCACAATAGTGGTGATTATCTGTTAGCTGCTCCCATTTTGATGTCAGGCACTAGGACAAACATGAATTACATGCATATTACTAACATCCTCATACATCCTGTTTGCCATGTGGGATCATGGCTACTAACCACAGTGTTTTCCATATTAACAGGGATATGGCACAATGTGCTCGAGGCAGACCCAGCCATGAGCCACAGTTTTCTGAGGCTGAGAATGAGGAGGTAGTACAGGTCCTCCATCATCAAATTAGACAGCTTGTGGCTTTGCAACTGTCTGACAAGCCCCTCAATGATCATGTCTTATTACAGGTTCTTCAGGATGTGGATGCTGTTGGTGGCCAGGCTGACAACTGTGCTATGGTACAGAGATGATTTGGTGACATAATTCACAATGCCAACACCAGAGAGGAGGCCATACCATGACAGTGTAGGACATTTACAGAAGCACCACATAGCTGGAGGAGTTCCTGGCCTTGCTGAAAGGCTGTAACACCTCCAAAGAGGTCCATAGTGCTGTCCAAGATGTAGGGGCAGAGATGGAGAGGCTCCAGAGGATTTAGACAGATATGTCCAGGTAAAGTTCCTCCCTTTGTTATATCCCCCTTTGCAGCTGTCATTCACATTACTTGTTTAAAATACATCTCTCACCTATTTTGGATGGGTATAGCTGGTATCGCGTTGGAACAACCACCTGCACGAGGTATGGGCATATTTGAATATAAGCTATGTTACATTATAGTTGTAATGATATCTCTTGCATGTGCAGTTGTAGTGCTTAGCAAAAGTTCTACCAGATATGATTTGTATAGGTTCATAGGTAGTTACTAGGCTTGCAGTCCAGGAGAACATTGAGGAGCCAAGTCCATAATCCTTGTTGCCCCCAAGCACTGTGTGGTTAATTTGCTCAAGGTCACACAGTAGGCAAATGAGGGTTGAGGGCATCAAACCCTGTACCATAAGAGTTACAGCAAATATCCTTAAACTTCTGTACCAACTACCTGTTATTTTACTGTGTTCACGGCTGACTTATTGTCTGGCACCAGGGGTGTAAAACTACCCTCATCTGATGTTGCAGGATCCTTAGCCTCTGATGATGACAACAGGGATTATCAGACACAGTCTTGAGCTGCAGACCATTTGTTGGGTACAAGGTGTTTACCACACACACATCCCCTCCTCTGACTCTCAGCACAGCCTGTCTTCTGCTGGTGCATACCCATGTACCCATGGTACATTACCATCTGAGAGACGATTGGTGCATACCCATGTACCCATGGTACATTACCATCTGAGAGAGGATTGGTGCATACCCATGTACCCATGGTACATTACCATCTGAGAGAGGATTGGTTCATACCCATGTACCCATGGTACATTACCATCTGAGAGACGATTGGTGCATACCCATGTACCCATGGTACATTACCATCTGAGAGAGGATTGGTGCATACCCATGTACCCATGGTACATTACCATCTGAGGGAGGATTGGTGCATACCCATGTACCCATGGTACATTACCATCTGAGAGAGGATTGGTTCATACCCATGTACCCATGGTACATTACCATCTGAGAGAGGATTGGTGCATACCCATGTACCCATGGTACATTACCATCTGGGAGAGGATTGGTGCATACCCATGTACCCATGGTACATTACCATCTGAGAGAGGATTGGTTCATACCCATGTACCCATGGTACATTACCATCTGAGAGAGGATTGGTGCATACCCATGTACCCATGGTACATTACCATCTGAGAGAGGATTGGTGCATACCCATGTACCCATGGTACATTACCATCTGAGAGACGATTGGTTCATACCCATGTACCCATGGTACATTACCATCTGAGAGACGATTGGTTCATACCCATGTACCCATGGTACATTACCATCTGAGAGAGGATTGGTCCATAGGGACACTTCAGATCAGGAAACTGTGGTGGTCTCAGATGTATACATCTCAAAACCTGCCACTAAGCATTTGGGGGCATGAGGTGCCACACAGGGAGGTCAGTATTGGTGCCTGTAATACATATAGATACATTCCACCCCTGTGGATGGTGTGTCAGTAACTGCCCTCCGACTTATTGACAGAGTCATTGTGGAGGCACAGGTGAGTTCTACCAGGGTCTCAGCAGAGGTTGCAAGGGTTATCCAGACAGTGTATGCTGACTTACAGGACTGCATGAACCATGTGTGTGACTCCTTGCACAGGATGAATGATACACTGGAGCCTGCTTGGTTTGTTCTAGATCACTTGTCGGGGAGAGTGCTCGTCCTTGAGGCTGGTCATTTGTAACATCCTGTGATGTTAGCCGATCTGGCCATGGACAGCTGAGCTCCCACTACCACAGTGGTAGAACTTCCACTGCTACATAAGTGATGCATGTGTCTAAACCCAGGAGGAAGCCATCCCTGTAGTCATAGTCATAGTCATAGTCATGGTTGTTCTCATGATGATATCTCATCCAGCAGACTAACCACATTTGAGCAGCACACCTACATCTAACCAGTGAAGTACAACAGCCAGTGTCACTCCTGACAGAGCCAGATCTTGTGGGTGAAGGTGCAGACAAGAAGCTGAACCCTCTGCCATGCATCTATGGACCTGTCCAAAAGGCCAGAGTGCAATGTTGGCCCACATGCAGAGGTGCTGTGTTTGTAGACAGAGAAAGAGACTTAGATGTACACAAATACACACACACACACACACACACACACACACACACACACACACACACACGCACACACACGCACACACACACACGCACACACACACACACACACACACACACACACACACACACACACACACACACACACACACACACACAAGCACACACTCATGCACACCACCACTGTCTCTAGCACTTCCCACAAAAAAACAGTGCAGCAGTCCCATTGGCCTAACAAATAGATTAATTATTTGGATGTAACTATTACTAAGGATTCTGAATTCAGAAGTTACATTTTGGTGATGTACTATAAAGAAATGTTCTCTAACTCATATATACATGATACCAGTTGTCATCCATTACAACAAAAGACAGGAATTGTTAAAGTGCAAATGGTCCATTCCTTTCGATTAACTACTAAAGATGATGTG
Organism: Protopterus annectens; assembly: GCF_019279795.1. Lineage (NCBI taxonomy): Eukaryota > Metazoa > Chordata > Ceratodontiformes > Protopteridae > Protopterus > Protopterus annectens. The sequence goes on from NC_056736.1 coordinate 759,749,331, forward strand.
TTTGAGGATGAGTTGAGTTTTTATGTACCCTATTTAAAGAGAGGGGTTATCCAGTAGTGTTGTTATACAACAGTGACATTTTAAGGGAATGACACTGTAAATCTGCAACAATATTAGTACCAAAAAGAACGGAAGCTACAGTGAAGTTCCCAACAATAAGCTTGGTTCAGACTAAGACTGCACCTATATTAGAAGCTGTTCAATGTATTATTCCTTTCAACAGTGATGTGTATAGATGCATCGGTCCCCAGAAGAATAACTGGAAGTTGATTTTTTTAACCCAGATATGAAACAGGCTTTAAGTGGGGTACCAAAAATTGTTTTCAGTAAGGGTAAATCCATCAAAAAAATACTGGAAACTGATACAACTGACCGGAATACTGATCTGAAATTTGGGTGCATGAATGTATGTGGGTATTGTCGCTATTGCGGGCTTATCGACAAAAGACATTATGTCATAGTGGACAGCTATGATAGGACTATCACTTGCCCAGGGACATGTAATTGTGACAGTTCTGGGGTGCTATATTTGGCTACCTGCACAGGTTGCAATGCCTTCTATGTGAGTAAAACCAAAAGAAAGTTGAAAGAAAGAATAAGAGAACATCCATATGACATTAAGAAGCAGAAATCCACTAACACCATCAGTAGGCATTGTTTACACTGCGAAACATACACATTTTTTTTGTTTTTGTCATTGACAAAGTAGTGAGGAACATTAGGGGTGGAGACACAGAACACACTTGAAGTTAAGTTCGGCAATTGAGGCTGAATGCTTCTATGGTACCAGGTCTTCATGACAATATTTCTATTTCGAGTATCCTGAGGATGAGGAATAACCAGTGCTAACTTTAGGGTTCCAATTATTCCAAGAAGAAGCAGACAACTTTTGAGATGTGTGTGATCAGAGAGTTAAAACATATATATTTTTATAAAAGTGTTAAATTGTTTTTAGTTTTATTTTTGCTAATTTATTATTCTGCTCAAAATGGTTTAAAATGGTGCATTTGATTACAAATGAAATTAAAGATGCTCAAATTCATATAATATTACATAAAGATGAATCATTTTATAATGTACTTACTATTTTGTTTATATAATAGGGCATTTGGTAATATACCTTTAAGGGAGTATTGTTGTTTGTAGGGATTGGCTGGCTTGAATTTGTTAGTTAATGGAATTGGTTATTTCATGCTGCAACCTTTGTTTGTGTATAACCCTGATGAAGTTTGGTGGATCCGAATGAAAGCGCTTAGTAGTGTGTACCACCAGGTTTTAATTGCTTTATATTTTTGGTCATGAGTGCAATATCAATATTAGAAAGATTTGTGGATCTGTTTTATCCTGAGTCAACCATTATTTTTCTTCAGTTTTTGTTTTCATGTGGATTTGGTTACGACATTGTTTCCTGAGTAGTTTGTTTCCATTAAAACATGTGTGTTGGACAGGTGGGAGTTCTTTGGCTCGCACTATGCTTGGAATTTGATTTTAAGACAGTAATTTTATTGTTGTCCTCTTTGTTAAAAGCATGTTAAGTACCTTGATGGTTTTCTGACCTGTAACAAGCACAAAGACACGTGGCACTTTTGACACTTTATTGGTTGTCCCCAACATACTCGCAGTCAGATATAGAACTTCCACTTTTTGTCAAGGTTTTCTAGCAGGTTTAGAGATGTTCATTCTAAGGTCCTCATTTTGAGTCATAAACTGAGAAAATAAATCATTGGTGGTTCAGTAGAACATGGGAATGAAAATAAAACTAAGCGTAAGATACATAAGCGACTGTGTGGCAAAAGAGATTACTTTGGTGAAATGCTGTTGAAAGTACAAGAACAAGACTAAACAGAGTAGCAACAGTAAATGGCTTGCTCGTCCAAGTCTCAGTCATATTACTGTCCAAGACTCATGGTGCATCCAGTGCAGAATTCATGTAGAAAGCACACAGCAGCAGATACAGAACATCAACCCTTAAGTCAGAGAACATAAAGTCACACATCCTGTGTTAACTGCTTTTCATCATATGACACCATGTCAAAGCTGCAAATAGAGGGTTTGTATTAATATGTCAGACTCACTGAATAAAAGATAGATCATATTTAAACTGGTATTCATAGTCTGGGCCTTCGCATTTTTATAGTGGTGATCTGTAAAGAGCAGTGCTTTGAGGTTATGCAAATCCTGGACTTTCAGGATGACTACAGAAATACAGAGGACTTTTTGTGAATATGCCCCCCATCACAAATACGTAACATAATTAATGCATAACCAATAGGGGGACAGTGGCTACGATGTTAAGGATCTTTACATGTATGTGTATAACTTTGATTCATAGACATGACTCTGTAATGAACTCATTTGCATATGAAGTGTATAAATGGCCTGAAGTTACACCAGAAAGCAACAGTTTTCAGTCAGAATATGGAGATCTTAGGGTAGCTTAATTGGTGCTTGTGCATACATGGATGTTTTACTGAAGGGGTAGTTTGGGGAAGTGTTTGTGCATAGCTGGATATTTTACTGAAGGTGTCGCACGGGGAAATGTTTCATTTTAGTGCTTTGCATACCTAGACATTTTACTGAAGGGGTTACTTGGGGAAATGTTTAATTTCAGTGCTTGTGCATAGCTGGATATTTTACTGAAAAGGTCGTTTGGAGAAATGTTACATTGTAGTGCTTGTGCATACTACGGTATGTTACTAAAGGTGTCACTTGGGTGAATGTTTAATTTCGGTGCTTGTGCATACTGGTGTATGTTTCATTTTAGTGGTTGTGCATACCTGGACATATTTCTGAAGGGGTAACTGGGTGACTGCCTCATTTCAGTACTTGT
>NC_056736.1:759762160-759824660 GCF_019279795.1 Protopterus annectens
GTTTCTGCAAAGTCCACAATGGAGCCATGTCAGCTCCAAATAAAGGGTGCATATGTCTCAGGCAGCATGCCAATGGCCAAATATGTGGCCATTGGCAAGGTAACCCGATGCAAAAATAATAAAAATATAATTTTTTTTTTAACCCAGCGCAGCCCCGCGCAAACAGGCTGCACTGTATAAAACATAAAAATGAAGGTTATAAACCCACAAATGTGGGTTTCATGCAATACATGGAATGACAATGCAGGGACCAGCAGACCAAAAACAACATGGCCACAGTGTAGTGGTTGCTAAGGGGGGAAGCTGAGTCTAAGACATGTAACTAAGCATTAGTAGGCAATCTTATGTAAATGAGGGTTAGGATACTGAATCTCACAGTCACATAGCAAATGAGCACAGTCTGAGTAGTGTAAGAGATACATAAGCGGGAGGAATAGAGTAGGAGATAGGTGACATCACAGGGGGGAATGGTAGAAAGAAATGCAGTTCATTGGAGGTCAGTGTAACATGACAGATGACAGACACAGATCATGGAAAGAGGTGTGCCACAAGATAAGTCTGGAAAAGTCAAGAAATGGAAGGTGTACACTGTTACTTACACCAAAGTTTCTTGCTGGGCGTGCATGTGCACGTGTGCGCACCATGAAGCGCGAGTAGGGCAGTGTGCGCGCGTGTAAGGCAGACTGAGCATGTGGGAGCGTGTTGGGAGATGTTTAACACTGTTTGCGCTGGTGTGCGCACGTGTAGGGCAGACTGAGCATGTTGGAGGCTGTTGGCAGACGTGTAACAGTGTTTGTGTGGGTGTGCGCGTATTTTAACCCGAATAAGTAGATTCTGAACCGTGTAAGCACATGTGCACACATGTAAGCCACTGTGAGCGTGTTTCTGCTAGTATGCACGTTGCTCCCCCCCCGAGGAAACAGAAAGGAAAAAGGAAGCAACAGAATTAGTAGGAAGCTAGCAGGGATAACTGCTGAAGCTAGCAGGTGAAAACAATTAGAAGCAGGCAATTACACAGGCAGAATAGTAGCCCAGCCCAGCACTTAAAACTCTGCAAACAGTAGTGCAGGATGTTTCTCTTAAGAGATACTGCAAGACAGGAGTAAGCTAATAGAAGTGAAAACTGAAAAAGCTTCACTCAGAGCAGAAATGTTAGGGGCTGCCATAGCTGTCATAATGAGACATAGGCGACTTGCTGAGGGTGGTGACAATGCAGATGGTGCCAGACAACCCACAGTGAGGAGACAGAGAATAGTGTACAGGCCCAGGGTCACCTACCACGGGTTACATGAGCTGGAGATAGTAGAGCACTATAGAGTGGACAGAGAGCTCCTGCAGCAAACTGTTGAGCTGAGCAGGCCACACCTCACACACAGAACCAACAAAGGGGAACCCATCCCAGTGGAAACCAAGGTATGTGTTGACCTAAGAATACTAGCAACAGGTACCTTCCAGAGACCAACTGGCGATATGTTGGGGATATCACAGGCATCAGCCTCCAGGGTACTGCACCAGTTCCTGGATGCCATGTCAGCACATGTTGGTGATCATGTATATTTCCCCAATGCCCGTGAGGTATTGGCCAGCAATATGCGTCTCTTCCAGCAAATAGCGGAATACCCTGAGGTAGTGGGTGCAATAGACTGCACGCACATACGCATCAAAGCACCAGCCGGTGAGTGGGGTAGGGCCTACATTAACCGCAAGGGCTTCCCCTCCATCAACTGTCAGGTTGTGTGTGATGCCCAGGGCATAATAATGAATGTGTGTGCTGGCTGCTCTGGGAGTTACCATGATTCCCACATCTGGCATTTGACGCAGCTGTACCAGACATTTGCCAATGGGGACATCCCACACGGGCACCTAGTGGGGGATGCAGGTTATGCACTGGAGCCGTGGCTGATGACACCCATCAGAAATGCGCACACACCTGAACAGGAACGCCATAATGAGGCACATGCACAAACACGTAATGTAACAGAGCGTGTGTTTGGGCTGCTCAAGTCACGGTTCCGGTGTCTGGACACATCTGGTGGAGCCTTTCAGTACACACTAACTACATGTACCCAAATTGTCATGGTATGTGCTATGCTACATAATATGATCTTGTGAAAACAGCTGCAGCAGGACCAGCATAGGGCTGGGCCAAACAGCCCCCCACCATTGCCAAGGCCATCACAGGCAGAGCGTGACTCGGAGGAGGAACAACCTGAGCCTGCCCCAGTAGGCAGAAGGAGGCGTGCCTAGTATGCCCTGGCCTTGGCAAAGAGGCAACGCATAGCACATACACTGGCTCAGTAGGAACCCTGGGAATGATATCCCTTCTGACCCACTCAAATAATAACATGGATGCCTAAAATGACATGACCTGCTCACAAACATGTACGGGGAAGTGTAATATGCGCATCCGACAGAGACAGTCCTGCAGCACCACCTGACGCATGAATGCCATGTGTTAAGTAATGTAACACCATGTACTATATGCACACCTGAGCACCCTGACTAACATCCACCCTCACCAAGCATGAAGCCACAAAATGACGATGGGATGATCAAGTGCAATAACTGGCTGAAGTAATGCAGTTAGTCAAAGGGGAGCCAATGTGTTTCAGGCTGGGAAGACATGCGGAGCATGACATGATGCACCACCTGCTAGGGGTGGCGTGCACCTATCATTCCATGCCCCATGGATACTGGCAAAGGCTGTCAGTACCCACAGCATGCCCTGAATAGGTAAGTCTCAAAACACAAACCCACCTTCATAGGTACCACAAGGGATAGGAACCTAGATGTAATGCTACCCAATGCCAGAAGTCTAAACAACAAGATGTGTGCAGTGTAAATGCACACAGTATGGAGAATGTAGATATCAGTCCTGTAATAGAGAACTGGGTCAAGGCTCACATCAGCACCCTAACACTACCAGGTCACACCTCATACTGTGCTGTACAGCTGGAAAACATGGAACAAGCTACAAAAGGAGGGTGACTAGCAATAAATGTCAAGGATAACCACACCCCCATGTTGGTACCACAACAAGAAGCAGCATGGATTAGCCATGGTCAAATACCAATGGCTAAAACCACCTCCCAGTATATAGCCTGCTGCAGACTACTGTCCTAATACCAGGAACTGCACCTGGCCTATGTTGGAATACATTAATATATCAAGCCCCCAAAACAACATTATATTGCTTGAGTGAAAATACCCAGACATACACTGGGAGCATTATACTAGCACCAACACAGTTGGAGAAAAGTTCCCAGAATCCATAAACAAAAATGCCCAGGAACAACGTACCACTCCCACAAGAGGGGTAAGCATACTGGATGTGATAATCAGCAACATGTGTACTGGATGGCAAGATGAGAAGTGTATCCTTCACTGGTAAGACCAGACCATAGAGTAATCACACTGGATATACACATCCCGACCCCAGCCCCTGGTCAGAATACCACAGTGAAAAACATGTGTAAAGCATAGGTTGCAGCCCTCCAAACTGATGTTGAATCCACGAAAGGCCCTGTGCAAGTGCAGAATATGGGACACACCGCAGAACATGTTATACAGGCATTCCATGAACACAGCCAGGAATGCTTGGAGTATGCAATCAAAAATAACAACACACAATGCCATACACGCAGGCATCTGGCATGCTGGACTCCAGCCATTACCAAACCATGCAAGAGAATGAGGAAGCTACCACATGATAGAGCAAACATAAAAAGGGAAGTAATCACTGACCAGTAGTATAGCAATAACATATGTCCACACATGCAATCCACTAAGTCCAGCCACAACAAATAGAATCTGTGAATCCAGAGGCAATGTGACACCTGTCCCAAGTACACAGACAACCACAACTCCCCTCAATAAATACAAATATATGTGATAGATGCAACCATGTATCAAACCAGAGGTTGAGCTCCCCCAACTCAGTACTGTCAAAACTAGTCAGGAGGAGAAGGTAACCACATACACCACAAACCCAGTCCCACATAGACCTACCACAACTGTAAACCAAACACATAAACACAGAAAAACATTCCCGGAGGCCCTAATTACAAACACACCACACCAACAGAAGCCTCCAAAGCAGATCACAAGCAACCACAACCTCCAAACATAGCACATGCAATGAATAGTACACAAAGCTGGTGTGCCAAACAGTCACAGGCCAGAAGGAGAAACAACATGCCTGATACAGTTGTAATATGTGTCTGTATAGGCAGACACACTGCTGTCCCACTCACCAGACTGAAAAAGGGAAAGGGTAGAGTAAGCTGCCTGTAGGCTGCCACAAAATGCCACATAACACAAGTACGCAGGTCACCCCAAAGTAAGCAGAAATATGATGCACTCAATGTCCATGCTGGTGTGAATGACCTGAGATGTACCTCCCTGGTCTACATGAAAAGAGACATGGATGATCTCTCTGAGTATGTACTCCAGGCCGGTATGACACTGGCTGTGTGCAGCATCCAACCCTCACCAAGAATGATGCCACAGTACAAACACAGAATGATCATGTTTAACAGCTGGCACAGTTACAGCTGTCAGTCCAAGAGGGTCTAATGTCTGTATGCTTGAGATGTCATGCATGACAAGCCATGCTGCTGTTCCAGGGATGGCTTGCACCTGTTACCCCTGTGTGTCTGGATACTGGATAAGGCCTTTGCCACCTCCATAGAGCCATATGTAGGCAAGGCCAAAAAGACTACCCACCACCCTAGAAAACATAAGTGGTAAGAAACATAAGGGTAATGCTGACCAATGCCAGATGTGTAAACTGCAATATGCATGCCCCTGAGGCACTTCCCATTATGGAGAACATCGATGGCTGTGCAGTGACAGAAGCCTGCTGCAAGCCTAGTGATAGCACACCAGCACTACCAGGTTATACCACATATCATGTGTTATGGCCCCAACACCTGGACCAAAACATCAAAGGAGGGGGAGTATCCATATGCAGCACAGACACCCATATGGCCAGGTAACTGACAATGCACAAAGCAGCGGAGACCACCCATGTGCACCTAAGTGTAGTCCAAACTGCTGTACAGTCTGTAGCATGTGACAGACCACACTCTCACACACAAGAACTCCACCCAGACATCCTGAAGACACTGGACAGTATGAATGTCCCACCAAATACCAGACAAGGTACACACAAATTACCACATAGGTGGCAAACCATTATGTATGTGAGGAGTAATCAGGGACCTAGGGACACAAGTTGACAGTAATCTGTCATGTGACACTCACAATGCCAATGTGGCTAGGAAGATTGTCGATATTGGACACCGTATCATGAAATGATTCACATCTACAACAACAGAGGTCACTGTGTCACTGTACTGTTCCATTATCAGACCCATAATCTAGTACAATGACTCATATGGGATGTACCGTACGTGACACCTGCAGCGGTTCGGAAGACCTCATAGTTACCCCACCAAGAGGATAAAGGGTGTGAAATATATGTCATATGCTGCCTGTCTGTAGACACCCCAGCTGAATGCAGTCACAGACTGCCTACACGGAGGCATTGTATGTCTGCTGTACAAGGCCATGTCCAACACAGGAGTAATGGACATGCTCCACCACAGGAAATCAAAGCCATTGGAGCTGTGACAGTGACAGATGTCAGCCTCAACACATAATGAAATAAGATGTGCTGGAGGGACAGATACATAACCCAGAGGCTCCCCACACCCAGAAACAGGATCCCAATCCATGTTAGGCAGAGCCCCTCACTGACACCCCTCAACAGGAATATTGCCAAGTGGATGGATGATCGTACATGTATACTGGGGGTCTTCACTGTGTCACGACCAGACAGAGGCACAGTAAAGAAATTCATAAATGGCCATAATAGACACATAGCAAGGGGTGGCGAAAGACACACACACTCTGGCTAGGCTTACTAATGCCCTAGGGTGGATAGCCTAGAATGAACCCATGAACCTATGAAGATACAAATTGTACAGGACACTAAGGATAATCACAAGGCTTACCTAACTGATGGTAGGAACCATGTTGGGCATCCACAGATATGCTCCGAATCACACAGATATTACAAACAATATACCAAACACACACACATATTGCTAACATACAACCTGACAGGTGCAGTGCAAACACGCCCCCCCAGAGTGCAAAATATCTATCCCAGCAGACTGCTGGTCCCCTGACATTGCAGATGCTGAGGTAACAGCCATCATCTGCAAAGTAAAACACACAGCAGCAAAGGTATGTGATGGTGTCCTGCGCTGAGGCCAACATGGACTCCAAGAATAATGGAATGCCAAATCACACTACTGCCCAATGTCAGCCTTACCACAGGATATGTACCCAAAGAGCAGTGTACAACAACAGTGGTCCTTCCAAATGTGTTGCCTGAATGGATACTGCAAACTACCACCCCAGGATCCTGACAAGCTTGGTCTGCACAGCTATGGAAAGGATCAGTATGTACCGCAGACAGAAGGCTATTGTGGACCTACTGATACTGGACCCTACACAGTGTGTCTGTCGTAACTGCAGATCCTGCCCATAAACATGTTTGACCCATTTGAAGCAGTCATTAAGGTCATTGATGAGGGCAATGTGGTCCACACAGCGTAGCTGGACTGTGCATATGCTTCTAGACAATACCGTACGAGTTCAGTATGGATATGTTCACCAGCTTAAATATATACCCCTATGTCAGTAGCGGGGTTGCAAACCAGACCAAGGACAGAACTGACATGGTCAGACATGCTGCATCCATGTCAGACTACAAAGCAGATATGAGTGGCATCCCACAAGGCCTGGTCCTGGCCCCCCCCCCCCGTTCTGTATATATGTCCCAAAGGTATAGGCCAACATGGAAGGACTGTGACTGAACATGTATACAGAGGAGTACAAACAGCCCACCATATCCGACCCCCAGCTGATACAAGCAACCCACAAAAGGGCCACCTACAAACAGACAACTGGAGCCATAGCCATGTCAGCAAGCTAATTGCAGAACTGTGTATAGACAACCACCGTGGATATACAGTAAGTGCCCACAAATTACCACACAGGTGTTAACCTATGACGTACCTAACATGTAATGAGAGACCTGGGTACAAAAGGTGATAGATATCCTGCACTGGACAAACACGTGGCTGTAGTGTTCGCAGAAACATATACTATATACCCAACCAAACATGAAGGTTGGCAGATGTAGATAAGGGGGTGTCACTGTGGCTCTGCAGTCATCCTCCATCAGTGTCACATTTGACTACAATAGCCCCTGTGGGATATACCTCAGCAGACACCTCCATCAACTGTAAAGTCCACAACAGTACCCCACCAGGAGTAGCAAAGAGCATGAACAGATGCCATGTGTTGCCTGAGTAAACAAACTGCAGCCCCACACGCTGCCATACTGCCCAGCTACAGGCAAGCTGTGCCTGATGTATGAAGCCATGTCCAACCTGGAATCAATGAACATGCTGCACCTTGTACAATCTGAATGGCAGTGAGCTATGCACATGAGAGACCTGAACCCCAGCACTGACATACATAGGACAAGCTGTACAGAATGATCCATAACACAGAAGGCACCCCACTCTTCAGTAAACTCCCGGTACAGGTCAGCCAGAGAGTCACTTATTGACACCCCTCAAGAGGAATCCTGATGAGTGGATGGGAGATGGTAGGCTAACCCTGGGTATCACTGTTATGTCAGAGGTAGACGGAGGCACAGTATACTAACCATGACATATGTCATGGCAAACTCCAGTTACAATGTGTGTCAAGGACAAACACACCCTGTGACTAGCATCAGAAATGGCCTAGGGAACATCGCTAGTGTTTGCCAATGTCCACCCATGTTGTGGAATATACTACCAATGTTGGACGAGCCTGGTGTAGGTAGTCCATATCTGAACATAATGCAACATGGTCATATGTGCACAACTGGCCCCTACACAGACTGTTGTGCTCACTATGAAGATGTCAAGCAGTCATAGGACTAAAGCCCAGGATACTGTCCACCACAGTGAAAGTACTGAACCAGTACACTATACGGTACTACAGTGTTAGGTCATTATGAAAGTATGTTGAGAACTGTCTACAAAGTATCCCATGCAATCCCTGCAGGCACAGTATAATCCCTGTTGTGGCAGACACGAAGCAGTTGGCCAGTTAGTACACAACATGACACCCAACACACAACCATAAACGTGAGATATTGTTGAAGTTCACACACACCCAAATATGTGGTGGACTTCAGAGTGCGACATATGGAAAGCTCACACTGGGCATGCTTGCACACTTTGATAAATGAGGCATATGTCAGACAACATGCCATGGAAAGGCTGAACTGGGCATGCTCACACACTTAGGCCATATCTCCATTTAGCAGTTGGCCACACATATCTGGTATTTGTACGTGTCAGTCCAGGAACCAACCACAACACAGCAATCTGCCCAGTACACACAATAAATGACTACAGAGACATAAGTGATATAGTGGATCGCTGTCATATGCAAACATCTTCCACAGATACACAAGTTGGTCATAGGAACAGGGAATGCTATGGCAATAAAGACCTGCAAACAGTAAAACAGCACAACAAATATTGTGCATCCGACAATTGAACATATGGGTGTAGAGGTCAATACTAGGCTTGTTGCCCTAGGGAATGACAGCTCAGCCAGAGTGTGCTTGGCATCTGCATCCCCAGTACAGTAGGCTACTGTGCCACTGTAAAGAAGGTCACATAAGGCAATGTGTGAGGCTAGTGAGCTGTGCCTCTGTCAAGCAGGGGCACCGTGGAGGTCCCAGGAATTGAATGTGCTAAGACACAGCCATGTTGTCGGTGTGTGCTGGAAGAGGGTTGCTGAGGATCTCTAACAGTAAGTGTCCATCAATAACAGACTGAGGGGAGCCCTATCTGCATTCTCTGGACAATTCCACTGTCAACACTGTGTTGTGATAATTATGTGTGAATGAAGTGCTGTGCCGGAACTGTTCACAGATGTCCTCCCTCTGTGGACTACAGCTCTGCAATGTATTAGCTCACTCTGTCTATTGTACGGCTCATATATGGCTGGTGTACACCTGACAGGTGTCTTGTTGTGGAGCAGTCATGGGTATATGTGGGATAGCATGATCAATGCAAACCGTACACATGCTAATAGAATGCAATTGTCAAGGATTATGCTGAGTGGCCAGTATAGTCCCCCAGCATGGGTCCTCTGAAGTCGTCCACCCCAGTCTTCACAAGTGTAGAGTCTGCTTGTGCTAAATACAGTTTGTGTGCAGTGACAACCTTGCCTGGGGTGGAGATGGGATATGGATGTCCAGGGAAAGGTGGGTATGGTCAGATATCAACAATGGTGGTCTACCTCTGGTGTGGAACAGTGAGTACCCACGTTGCAGATGGAAAGGTGCAATATGTATTCCCCCATGTGGCTGTGGTGTGTGGTTCTGCCATAGCACATGGACCCACAAATTGTAGTGGCTGTAGGGTAAAGTGGTAGAGGCCTGAGTAGTTCTCACACACAATATGCCTGTACCTGATGTTAACAACTGGAATGGTGTATGTGAACACCTGCATATCCCGGCACTGTTCCCAGGGAAGCTAAGTGTATGTCCTGGATGTGGGTGTGGTGTTCTGGACTGGTTGTGTTGTGTGTTACATGTCCTGTGGTCACAAAGCATGGTATAGAACATAACCTGCCAGTGCTATGTGCATATCTGACCCTGATGTTGGTGGCTGCAAATGCCTATATATGCTATCCCCCACCTGACAGGTAGTACTACATGTACATACCTCTGTAGAAATAAAGATGTCAGCACCCTATATATACTGCAGGTGCAGAACAGATGCCCAGTAATTTGGATAGTGCGCTCTGCTAATGCGTCTCCCTCAAGTGTCATAATATAGTTAGGTAGGGGTTTGAATCCTGCAAATGCTCAGTGTGTGGGTGGGTGAGTGGGGTTTGTGTGTGTGAAAGTCTGTGAGAGGGAAAGGTCCCTTTTGGCAACTGGGAAAACACACTACAGGATGCACATTCCCCTTTCTAAACACTGACGATGTCAGCACCCTATAAGTACAGCAGGAGAAGGGAAACCTCCAAATAATGCGAATAGCGCGCTCCACTAATGTGTCACTCTCAAGTGTCATAATATAGTTAGGTAGGGGTTTGAATCCTGCAAATGCTCAGTGTGTGTGGAGGGGGTTAGTGTGTGTGCAAGTCTGTATGTAGGAAATATCCCTTTTGGCAACTAGGAGAACACACTACAGGATGCACATTCCCCTTTCTAAACACTGATGATGTCAGCACCCTATAAGTATAGCAGGAGAAAGGAAACCTCCCAGTAATTTGAATAGCGTGCTCCACTAATGTGTCTGTCACGAGTGTCATAACCTAGTTAGGTAGGGGTTTGAATCCTGTAAATGCTCAGTGTGTGTGGAGGGGGTTAGTGTGTGTGCAAGTCTGTATGAAGGAACTATCCCTTTTGGCAACTAGGAGAACACACTACAGGATGCACATTCCCCTTTCTAAACACTGATGATGTCAGCACCCTATAAGTACAGCAGGAGAAGGGAAACCTCCCAGTAATGCGAATAGCGCACTCTGCTAATGCATTCCTCTCAAGTGTCATAACATAGTTAGGTAGGGGTTTGAATCCTGCAACTGCCCAGTATGTGTGGAGGGGGGTTAATGTGTGTGCAAGTCTGTGTGAGGGAGATGTCCCTTTTGGCATCTGTGAAAGCACTCTGCAGGATGCACATTCCCCTATCTCAGCACGGTTGATGTCAGCACCCTATAAGTACAGCAGGAGAAGGGAAACCTCCCAGTAATTCGAATAGTGCACTCTGCTAATGCGTCTCTCCTGAGTGTCATAATATAGTTAGGTAGAAGTTTGAAACGTGTAAATGGCATGTGTGTGTGTTTGGATGTGGGGGCTCCGTGTGTGTGCAATTCTGCGTGACAAACATGTGCTTTTTTGAAATCAGGAGATCACACTACATGATGCACATTACCCTTTCCAAAAAGTGATGATGTCAGCACCCTATACATACAGCTGGAGAAGAGACATCTACCAGTAATCAGAATAGCGCAATCTGCTACAGCGTCACTCTTAAGTGCCATAACCTATTTAGGTAGGGGTTTGAAACCGGCAAGTGTGTGTGTGTGTGTTTGGATGTGGGGAGTTTGTGTGTGTGCATTTCTGTATGAAAAACATGTTAGTTTTGGAAATCAGGAGATCACACTACCTGATGCACATTACCCTTTCAAAACACTGATGATGTCAGCACCCTATAAGTACAGCCAGAGAAGAAGAACCATTTAATAATCCAAATAGTGCGCTTCGCTAATGCGTCTCTCTCACGTGTCGTGACTTAGTTAGGTAGGGGTATGAATCCTGCAAGTGTGTGTGTGTGGATAGTAGGGTGTGTGTAAATGCAAGTGTGAGAGAACAGATCCTTTTGGCAAATACTACAATACACCAGATGCTGCATATTCCCCCCAGTAAACACAGGGGATGTTACCACACTATCAGCACAGCCAAACAGGGCTAGTTGGCCAGTAATGCCAATAGTGCGCTCTGCTACTGGGTCTATTACCATTGTCAGAGTACAGATAGGTATGTTTTAGTAACCCACAACTGCCACATGTGGTTGTGTCACACATTATGACCTTGTGTGGGTCTTTGTGCATAACAATGCATGCCATTGCCTAAACCAGCAATGGCATTGCACACATGATGTATGTGTGTGACACATATAAATAACTGTGACCTGCAGTAGTTACCATGTCTGACACATGCCTCGAGTGGATAAATGGTATTTGCAATGCATAACAATATGACTGTGTCTTACTGTGCAGGGGCCGCACGCGGTATGTGTCTATACAGTGTGGGTGTATATGGTAAAATACCTACAGCAGGGGATACACATCTGGTATGGGCCATATAGTCTACACGTAGTTGATGTACAGGTGCTGCATGTTCCCACCTGTTGTGGGAGTGGTAACATGTCATTCCAGTGCAATTCAGTGACCACATGCTGTGAACCCTTCAACTAGTGTGTTGTAGCTACAGTAATGCTCACTCACAATGTTTGGCTGGATGCAGTCCAGCCATATAAAGACAGTTATTGAGACTGTCATATTGCCAGTGTTGTTATGGAGGATAGGTGGTTTTCCTGTGTATGGGAGGGTTGTGTGTGCCAGGCTATGAACCAGATGGCAGTCGACACACTGTTAGCTGCACATGATTAGGCCCTGATGCTTTGTGCTGTGCCAACAACCTGGAGGTGTGTGTGGTGCCTTGGGATACCACCCCCCTGTCCATGTGTGTTACATGTGTAGGGGACAACAGGCATGGTATGAGGCATAACCTGGCAGGGATGGGTTGCACCTATGAGCCATGAATCAGGACTCTGGTACTGCACAGACATTGCAGTTCACCGTGCTGAGGACAGTGTCCAGTGCATGCATCTTGCGGTGTACACTGCTGGTGTTGTGTTGCAGCACTGTTAGTGCCCTAACCTGTGTGATACCAGTGGAGGTGGCTATGTAATCCGTGTCCTGCAGCATAAGGCAGTATGTGTGTATCAAGGAGCTTCGCCAATATACATCGGGCCATGGGTGTCATGTGCAAGCTGACCCTTGCACATCATTGTGGCTTCCCTAGCATGTAAGCACACGTTGACAGCCAGTGGATACCCTATGAATGACATTGGAGACTGAGCAGAATGTAGACATACAACACCCTTCCTACATATAGTGGTAGCATACCTGGTGAGGGTATGTTGGCAACCAAGATCAGGCTCATACTGGCCCATGCCACATGCTGAGAGATCCATTCTATGTTCCCTATCATGTAGTCCAGGGAGGTATGTCTCAGGTCATTCATAGTGGCATGGTCAATGACTGAGTCATACGTGTCCATGCCTCTGACTGACCTGTATGCATGTGTTCTGTGGTAGACCATAGTGCCCCTGAGGCATATCACTGTGACCTTCACCAGATACAGCCTGTTGAGTGGGACCCCAGTGCAGCACCCAAGACAAGTACCTGACACATCTGTAGCAGGTGTGTTGTGTAGCCCTACAGGCTGTGAGTGTGTGGCACATGGGATGTGTGTGCCATGTGTGGCATGTGCTCTGTTCCGACGGAACATATGCCTGTGTGCCAGCTGCGGAGGTGTGTGATGCTCAGGCAGGATGCTATTCTGAGTCCCCACGTATGCCCCAGTGTGTTCAGCATGCTGTCAGTGCGTGTCTATGTCTGACTTGTATTGTAGTCACTGTAATATGACATGCCACCTGACAGGATATGGCATTACTGGGTTCAGAGAGCTCAGTCCCCAGATTGGCTATGTGGTGGCATCCCATACATTCCTGGCCAAGGGTGATTACTAACTGCATACATGTGGCAGCTGTGACATTGCCACATGACTCACATAAACCACAACTGGACCATAGAGGTGATTCACAGGTTACCTTTGCACATGCTACCCTAGTAGTGTGATTGCCATGGTGAGTACCAACACATAGGGCCAATGGGGAACAACATATTGAAGGTGTGTATGTGTGGGTGTACTGCTACTGTTTCATAGCACTGGCATATATGACTGCACACGTGGGTAAATGCCAGGTAAGACATGTGCAATGTGTCACAGGCAACGTACATGCGAACAGGACGGACAGTGACGTTCTGTCATGTGTAAACTTGACATATGTATCGTACTCTATGCAGATGTCACTAGGAGTCCACAGAAGCACTATAACTCTGCATTGCAGGTGTAAACAGTGTTCCAGGGAACCCCAAGCGAACATGCATGCAAACAAAGCTACAGTAAGCAGGGCTGGAAGTAGTTCATTGTACAACAAAGAAGGGGTAACACTAACAGTAAGTAACAATGCAAATATGTAGGCACTATCAACATGTACCCAGGAATACACAGCACAGATGCCCATGGTAGAACTGATATTATGTCATAGTTAATTGTGATTTGGATTACATTGGTACTGCACACATATCAACATGCGCAAACATCCACATTGCATAGTCGTTGTGGGCAACTTGACACCATTACTGTACATGTCCATCATTGCATATCACTACTTGCATTAGCTTCCCCCCTGTGCTACCCATGTATGTGGCTATCTGTTGACATCCTTACCACCGGCATGCAATTATGTGCAGCTGTTACACTTTGGTACGTACTATGGGTGCAGATAACAATTGAGGACATTCATACGGTTACTGCATCAGGCATGCTGGAATATACACACAGTCATATCAGCACACTGTACTGTTACCAACATGATACTACTAATGCACTTCTATGTAGTCACCCTGTGCATCAGCAACGTGTTTACCTGTTCCCGCAATGATGTTGGAGATTGCAAGAGGTGGCACAGTGTCATCATATGCACAGGGTGTGAGTTAGGTATGCCTGAGTCTGCCATTGATACCACCAATTGACATGTGTGTGTATGTGGGTTGGTGAGGGGCAGCAGTACAGGGTGGGGCACTGTTGGTGCAGTGTGTGCGTGTATGTGGTTGCCCTAGGTGTTAACATTTCGCATGTGTGTATGCACGCACACAGTTCCACCTCATGGCTGCCATATACACAGGTTTGTGGACAGCCACAGACTGCACCTGGCAGGTCATACAGATCAGTGTCTGTGGGCACGGACACGGTACCTGTGCCTGGCAGGGGTGCTACGGACCGTATCCAGTACTAAGCCAGACTGGGTACTGTCATCAGAAGCGGGAGTGTGTTGACTGGACACAGGTCCCTGTTGGGACTGTCCAAAGCCACGTGCACGTGGTCTCCTGGGGCGTTCCGATGACAGCACAGACCCAGCATTGCTGGGGCTGCTGCTGGCACTATGGGGGCATGCGCGGGCCTGTTGTCATCTGCGCCGACTACCAGCTGCTGCTGTTGCTGGCATATGGACATGTCGACACCGCAACTGCCCACCATTGCCCTGGCTCATGGACATTTGGTTGTGGAACTGCTGTAATATGTCCCCACAACGTCTGTCTATGACATCGGTGAAATTACGGATAGCATCTGCGATGTCACGCATACTGTCAGTCATGGGTGTGCGACATGCTCTCAGCTCCCTCAGACCCTGTCTGGTGTACCTTTCCATATGCGGCTGTGCCTGCATGACAGCCCAAAACATAGCTGAGGTTGACAGACCTCTTTGGGCACATCTGCCAGAGGCAGTACGCCCATGGATGCTCCCATGAGAACCCATGGGCAACTGTCTGTGTGGTACCATCGCAGGACCCTGCCCATGGCTGCTGTGTGGGGAAGCATGTGCCACAGATACCACATTACCCTGGTCAATGCCCACCGTATCCTGTCCATCACCTAGGGACAATGGTGACAAAGGATGTACTGGCAGGATGACTGTGCACAATGATGGGGTTGACAGCTGTGTACTGTCAATTGGCTGACCAATGGCAGACCCTGACACACCTTCCTGTACCATTACACAGATATCATCATTACCAGTACCTGTGGCACCAGATTCAGGTTCCCTGCTGCAGGACACCAGAGCAGCACCAGAACCTGTGGGAGGAAGACAGGAAACACAGTTTACAGTGTCCACACAATGTTACCAGTGATGCACTTATGCACACATGCACACATGGACACATGCACACATGCACACATGGACACAGGCACACATGCACACATGGACACAGGCACACATGCAGACATGCACATGTGGGCACATGCACACAGGCACACATGCACACATGCACACAGGCACACAGGCACACATGCACACATGCAGACATGCACACATGGACACATGCACACATGCACACGTGGACACATGCACACATGGACACATGCACACATTCACACATGCACACGTGGACACATGCACACATGGACACATGCACACATGCACACGTGGACACAGGCACACATGCACACATGCACACATGCACACGTGGACACAGGTACACATGCGCACATGCACATGTGGACACAGGCACACCTGCACACATGCACACATGCACACATGGGCAGAGGCACACCTGCACACATGCACACCCCGCAGTATACACACAGAGCACTACTGAGTTACACTAGTGTTACTAGCGCTATCAGGACTATTATAGGTATTGTTAAACACACTCACCAGCATGGATGGCCTGCCTTGCTGTAACCCCGGAGGGACCTGCAGAAATGATGAGAATAATGTCAGTGGGCACAACTGTGCCATTGATACTGCATATGATACAGTGCAGTAGTACACCAGTTGCCTTTCACAGGTCAGCTGCTGATATTGCCAATATAACACATACACAATTACATACTATGATGACAACTACATACCACGGACACACCTTACACATGCATAAACTAACAGTGTACAGAACAGTCAAGTGTACATATGGCATATTACCTGCACGCTCCATGTCATGCTGCTGTGTGGATCCAGCCTCCATCATGATGCAGGTGTATTGCTGTTGCTGTTCCAGGGCTGGAGCCACAACACTTAGGAGTAGCCCCTCCAGTCTGGTGAGGGGGGATGTGTGGCCACCCCACCTCCTGTGGCAACTTGTTGCCTATGGATATCCGACGCACACTGACGGACATTTCTGATTAAATCACTGCAGTGATGTCGTACCTGCTCATATGTCCTATTATGCATGCCAATGTCATTTACCCTACGGACAAGGTCTTGCCACAGTGCAGCCCTCTCCTGCTGATTCCGACTGGTGCGGGAAAACAGTATGTCATACTCCCGCACCAGGCTCTGGTGTATCTCCTCATCTTCCGCTGCAGAGTAGGTGGGATTACGCTGACGCGCCATCTCCTGGAAGAGAACACAAACAGGATATCAGCAGACTATGTCAGCAATATATGGCACACATACTATACATGATACTCATGTGTAGTGATATACTACTACTCCCATATGTTGCATGTGTGTGCCTCGTGGTGGATACACAAGTACATGGCCAGATATCAGTGCTCAGCCAACACCTGTGCAACAATACCTGCCACATTCCACACAACATAGTAGCATGCCCCATCGGTCAGCACACTGCGACAGGTCCAATGCACAACCTCTCTCTGGGGGTTCATCCCAAGGTACTGTATGTGGGATGCCATCCACTAGTGTGATGTGGACACAAGTTACTTGGCCTGGATATACATATCCCACCACCACCACCAGCACAGTAGACTACTTTGATATGTATGTGATTAGACAGTTATTCACTTGTTAGGACTGAGATGGTATCCATGCAGCACACTGGGCCAGTGGAAGCCACAACCCACACTGCTGACCCCTTTGCAAATGCTTACCATGGACATCCCACAGATTGCATGGAACTTGCACACACATTTCTAACCCAGACCCTATGCACAAAGGTTAGGCATCCTGTCCGGTGGACCCCAGACAGAGGCAGATTTTATAACAATAGCAGGAGGCTACTGCAGGACAGAGCAGATTCACATTAAGGGAAGGCATCTGTGGTCAGCACTGGTACTACGCTACGGTCTCTCATAACAATGGCCACGGCCTACTCTGGGAGGGAAATGGCCGCAAACACTATGGATAACCACAAGGCCTTCTTCAGTTATGTTACACATATGGACCAAATGCCTCAGATATGCTCTGCGTTAATACACACCTACTTAACATTCACCAAACACACAGATATTGGCAACATTCTTGCAGACAGGTTCGGTGCATGTATCCCCCCTCCTTCTCCCCCACCAGTTGAAATACTTATCACAGCTGTATGTAAACTCTCTATCATCTCACATGTCCAGGTGAGGGCTGCCCTCAGCAAAGCAGAACACACAGCATCACTGTGACCTGATGGTATCCCTGGATGTGTGCTACATGCACTCCAAGAAGACATACAACCGCATATAAGACTGATAATTAATCTTGGCCGTACTACAGGATATGTACCTGGACACTGGCATACAGCAACAGTGGTCCCACACCACTAAGGAGGCACCTCTACTGACCCTGGGAACTACCACATCATATGCATAACCGGACTGGTCTGCTAAGCTATGGAATTATTCAGTATGGGACGCATATGCAGTGATATTGGGTACCTGCAGACACTTGTTCCCAGCCAGTTTGCATTTGTGATGGGCTGATCCTGCCTTTTGAACCTGGCTGACCTTTCAAAACAGTCACTACAGCCATTGCTGAGGGCAACGCACAGACAACTGCTGCCAGGATCATGGCCTAACACTGACTGACATGTAATGTATAGTCATCCCCTTTTGGTGGAACTACGTACACACAACATATCACATGGACATACCTATAGATACAGACCTATGACACATTTGGGGGGTTCACAGTATGCAGACTATTGACCTGCTACTTTACATTACCTGTGTTTGTTGCAGCTGGTTGCGTTACCACTGCTTCTGCTTCCTGCTGCTGCTGGCATGGCTTGCTACTGTCACTGCTGACACTTAGACTCACAGTGTGTAGCGTGTGTTTTTTTTTTGTTTTACTCTCTGTCTCTGTCTGTCTCTCTCCCTCTGTCTGCTTCCAGACAGTGCAATGAACATATTGCATGTGTGGAGTGTTAGTACAGGATGCTTTTGTAGGTATCTGCATAGGTCCATGTGATGGCCTCTGCACCAGTTGTAAGCCAGCATTTGCTAATTGCATGCAGCCAGTTGTGTACTGATTGCAGTTCTCACTGTGATTTCAGGACAGTGCTATAAAAGGATATGTGAGATAGGCGTTGCCCTTTCAGATTGTAAAAGCGGGGACCATGCTGGTATGCTGTGGACACTGTTCTGTGAGTGTAAAGGTTAGTATCTCTCTCATGATTCAGGCTGTGTTGTAGATTCACATTTCTCCATTCCTCTCTCCTCTTCCCTATAGTAAGGGTGTATGCACAATGACACCTACAACTATATATATATATATATATATATATATATATATATATATATATATATATATATGTAAATATACATACATTTATATATGTACATTAACTGACATTATTACCTACAAGCTACCAACTAGCATGGTTGTTTCTGTTCACACACTACTATTTTGGGAATCCACTAGTTTTGACAGTAATTCTAAATGACATGCTTTGTGTTCTACACATCCTATATTCCCTTTACATTCATCCCTACTATTACATGTTATATTTATTTTAGCACAATGTTCTTGTATAAGAGTCATGGCTTAGTGGTAGGTCATGCAGACTACTGTTTCCTGGGTTCGGGACTGACAGTGGGATTTTATTTTGCTTTTGAACTGACTACAGGACCTGTCAATCAGAGTGACTAAGGCACTTTTAAGCAGTTGTAACCGGGTTAGCTCTGGTTTGCGCGGAGCTCACGCACGCGCACTGACGTTTAGCTCCGTGCACACACGCGCACACCTGCTTACAACCGCTTAACAGTGCTTACTCTGGCGCACACCTGCTCTGTTTTCTTTGAAAGAAATGAAAATGGGGAGACAGGAAAGTGGTGAAAAAGGGGTCACAAAGAGGGTAAGACAGTAGGGAAACAAGCTTGGGATTTGCAGGAGGGATGTAGGTAAGGCCCATAGCTGCCCATTTCTTCATCAGCAACAGCTGTGCATATGTATGTAATTTGGTGTGACATTTGAAACCTTCCACCACTGAGAGAGGTGTCAGGACAACAATAATACTTGTTGTACAGCCAGTTGTAATTGATAGTTTCCATGTCCAGCAGACATGTGTGCGGAATGGGCAGCTATGTATGGGGCATAATTTTTTGTGGGTACAGAGTGCCCTTTTTTTTCAGGTGAGAGTGGTATGTCAGGTGAAGGAAGTCAGTATAGCTGGGGAGGTAGGTTGGGTAGGTCAACAGACAAGACAAACAAGACGCATACAGGGGCGGTGTATGACACGTGTGGGGGGGTTACACAATTGACGGGGATGGAGGTTTGGATATCCAGAGCCCATGAGCCCACAGATGGCAACAGTGGAACTGATATCCCCACCCATAGGCAGTTGCCACTGTTCCTTCACTGCCCAGGATGGGGCTGTGCTGGGGGCTGTGTAAGCCGAGCAACAGGCATGCCCGTAAGTTGTGCCACCTGTGCCTCAGGCTGGCGTAGGGGCCCAAGAACAGAGTCCTGGATCTCCCTACGCACCACAGTCCGGACACTACAGAGGGTGAGTGGTGGTTCTCCTCCGGCCACACTTGCAGAGGGGGGACGAGCCCCATCCCCTGCAGCGCTTCCACCCACAGGTGGCACAGGGCTACCGGAGGAGGGTCCAGAATGGACATTAATGCCAGGTGCACTCGCCAGCTGAGGTGGGAGAGGTGGATCCGCTGGAACCCGCCTTCCCTGTCGTCCTATGTTTTGCATTATGTCATGACAGTTTGGGTTAGTGACATATAATACCATTCACAATTAGTTGTAACAGCATGCATTAGTATTCCCATTAACCAAACACCCAGATATTCACACCATTGAACAGCGAGCATAACACATGCATAATTTGAACAGCAATACACAGTCCAACAACATGCAGGGTTGATTGATGGCAACAGGCCATCAGGTTTGGATGTATGAACAGGGAAGATGCATCAACGGACATGCAA
This sequence comes from Protopterus annectens, assembly GCF_019279795.1. Lineage (NCBI taxonomy): Eukaryota > Metazoa > Chordata > Ceratodontiformes > Protopteridae > Protopterus > Protopterus annectens. The sequence continues at coordinate 759,782,775 of NC_056736.1, forward strand.
ATATATATGACCCAACAGGACAAATGTCCAGGGATGTTAATTGTGATTGCACATACCATTTTCACGTGGAATGGGTTATATGTGGTTATAGGGTGGGGTGAAGAAAATAATATTAACACCTTCGAATACCAATACATATGCTGTACATTTCTAATAGCTGCACATATATACACACACTACTGTTCTAACTACAGTTTCATATATGATAATTACTTCAACTTGGTGATAGGACTGTTACTGCTACATCAATATACATTTTATTGTTCTTCATACACATTCATATCTAGCTTTGTTCAGCTACATCATCCTGCTACATTTGCTTTATATAGCTATAGACAAGTGTGGATGTTTGGTATATCAGACAATCATACTATCTGCATATTGCAGACTGAGAGCAACATATCCAGATTTTGGGATACACATTCCAGATGCAGCAACACTTTGAACAGATTTCGCTGTTTGGTTTTGATTCTCACATGCATTTCATTCTGTCTTGACTGCAGTATACTTTATTCAGGGTTATTACTACTGTATTGCTGGATTCATGACACTTTCTCACACTCTCTCACTTGTTTTCATTTTACTATTCAGGATGGTACTTACTTCTAGGCTTTATTGACATGTTTTACCTGTAGTTATTACAATCCTTTCCAGCAGTCTCACTTCTGTCATGTTTCAGTATTTCAACAGGGATATATTTCACACATGTGATTTGATCATCTTCTGCAGCTGTACTTTTCAGCCTGCTGCAGGTTGTGTACTATTTTCTTACAGGTGGGGCATCTTTATTTCAGAATTTATTTCAGACATTTTCATTTTTCTGTTTGGATTACAGACTGCAACACACTTTTGTAATCAAGCAATACTTGCAAACACTTTTACACTGTTACTTGCACATTTTATTACTTAGTGACTACACTGCACTCTTTTGCTAACTGTCATACTTTTATATTTCTTTACAGTTACTGGGAGTGGATTACTGACCTGCCTGGTGGTGCAACCGCACCAGCCTATCGCCATAGGCTCTGCGGTTCGCAGAACGGACACCTGCAGCTGTAATATAAATGAAGTAATATTGGAATACACATCTTCATAATATCAGCTAGTTTAATTTCTTACATACATAATTAAATGTAACTTACTCAGTAGTGGGGCGTTGGGCATTTGCCAGGCCTCCTGGATCCAAAGGTTCAATTGGTCCTGTTTGCGTCTCTTCAGGTCCGCATGGTGGTGACGGACCTGCTCACCAGTCCTTGGAATCCCTGTGGCACTGGTTAGATCATGAGCCAACCGGTCCCACGCCTCAGCCCTATATGCTCCCCACAGGGCCTGGCCCTGCATGAGTTGGGCCTCATGATTGTGGACTAGGAGCCAGACCATGTACCTGGACTCCTCAATGCCCCACCTCTGTGCTTGAAAGCAACTACCCTCACCTACTCCTGTCATTCTGGCTGCAAGTCAGTTCTACAATCGTTTATGCTGTGTATTCCCACCTATGGGGCTTATATAGGCCGTTTTTCCCACACATATCTGTGATTGACCATTTTGGAATTGTATCAACTTCATTAAACCTGCATTGTCATGCTCCAGTTTGTATTCATTCCTATATATTTGCTATTATTGCATTTATAGGTACTGCTGTCATGGCTTAGTGGTTCAGTACCTTGACTGTGGTGTATAGTATCCTGGGTTCGAACCTGGCCACTACTTTTTATTTTTTATGACTGTCTAGACAAGCTGAGGGGAGTGTTTGTGTAAAGGCAGTTTTGATACGGCTTGTTCAATGTTGCCCGTTGGTTAGCTTGTTTGCGCAGTGCGCAGCTCTGCGCAAACGGGGTACGCTGGCTTAAGCCTCATTTGGCTATCAGCACGCATATTACATTCAGCTCAGCTAGGGGCACATAGTTTCAGTGTGTTAAACCACTGCTCACCTATGGGCACTCATTTTTCACCAGTTAAACCACTGCTCACCTACGTGCAGATGCACTCACCCTGTTAAACTGTAGCTCAGTTATGGGCACATCTGGCATTTTTTATTGTTTTGTTACCTCACATTTCTTCAGTATAAATGGGCTATTTCATTACATTTTACATAAAATGTGATTTTATGTGTACATGTTTGTCAGGGACTTGTTTCGTGCTTATTTTGCTAAAAATAAAAATTGGTGTTGTGGGGGCTCGAACCATGAATGCCTGCTCTTCAACCAACATCTCTACCGCTACGCTATTGCTTTTGGGCTTACTTTGCATATTTAGTTCTTATATGCTTTCCCACTGACTGCTAACTGTGGCTGCGCTATGGGCACGCCCACGCAAACGAGTGCACTCACGGGCAAACATCTTTACAATTTAAAAAAAAATTATGAGATGTTCATTTGTACATTTTATGTTCGTAGTCTGTGGGGGAATGTGTTGTGTTGTGTTTATTCACATTTCCATGGACTCTGTCATGGGTGTTTACTTTGGGCACTTTTACTCTTCTGGGGGTGTGTCCGCTTACAGGGCTCGGCCTACGGACATGCCCCCTACTGTCTTACATGGACCGTGTTAGCATTAGGTGTGATTCAGCATGCACTCATGAATATGCAGAGCATGCTGACATCACTCCATTTAACTGCAGCCTCCGTGTAAGAGTTATAACTCTTACACGGAGGCTTCGTGAATCCTGCCCTTTATGTTTTGGGACCCACTCTGGCAGGCTCCAACATTTCAAATGGTTACCATTCAACGTCTTTTGTGAACACACAGTTATCTGTAGTCTCAGAGTGAATGAAAAAAAAAAACCTAAAAATGAGAAGCTAACTAATCCCTCATTTTTTTAAATAATCTTCTTATTTAAATGTAATTAATTTAAATTAATACCCTTCTTATTGCCACATTTAAACTTGACAATTACTGCAAACTAAACAACATCACTAGTAGAAAGTTTAAGGCTGTCAAAGACTCAGTGTATGTAGTACATCTGAGTCTGATATTCTTTATGCATTTACTTATCCTATTATTGACCAAGTAAGTCAGACAACTACTATGGTAAATGTGGCCAGGGTCCCCTACACTTTTACATCCACCGGAACTACAACAAGCTCAAGCAAATGGGACCTTGGTTTAACATGTTATTCAAAGGATGGCATACTCAGGAGTGCAGCACCCCCCCCCCCATGCTGCAGTATCATCAATCAATTTCTCTAGAATAGGAGTAGAACCCACAGCCCAGACTTCTGGTCTTATAGCACAAAAGGCAAATGTGCTACTTGTTGTGTGACTGACACAGATAAATCTCTAAGTAAATGTAGATATGCAGTTTAAATCCTGCATTTAAAAGTGCAGCAAGATAATCTAATATTTTGAGCATACAGTGTGCATCATGTAAAAAAGAAAGTTTACCCAGAAACAAAATTAAATCACTATGCATGTTCCTGTGACAAAACTTTGAGTTAGACCAAAATAAATTTAATAATAACTATTAAAGTGCTGCGAGGGAATTTCTATAGCAGAAAATATGAATACAAGATAAAAAATTTTTTTCAGATTCTGGACATCATAGCCCTTTATTAATAGTGACATGTGTAAATCTACGTGTTAAAGACAGATGTGGATATACTTACAGATGCCCAAGATGAAATTTCTTAAATATCAAGTGTCTGAATTACAAGACAACAAGGAACAACTCAGTGATCACTCTTTTCCGTAGGAAACCCCTGCTGTTGTCAGGTCTAAATGTTTGCCAGTAGTGATGCCTTTGTTTTGAGAGATTCCTCCCTTCTTTGCATTTGTGAAGCTATGGAGATAGTATATATAAATATAAAGTCTGGGGCTGGGGGCACTGAGAGCACACTTACAGTTGGATATGTCACCCTTTTGTTATTTCATCCTTTTGTAATTTCAGATTTTATATGAGAAGCAGAAATCTATGAATGTGATGACTGACATTATTTATAGCTGCTGGTGTAATAAATCTACATATCTTGTGAGTTGTTTTAAACAAGTGGTGCTTTGAGCAGATGATGCTGTGATTATTAGACAATATTCAGGTTGATGAAGGATATTGTTAGCTATTGGAGTGGAAGGAATGATGAAACAGTCATTGAGAGTTTACTGTTTGGTTGTACTAAATTGTCTATATAGTATTTACCTTACTCTTGTGGTCCAGTTCATGGCTGAATAGAGTTCATGGACCACTTACAAATGATAAACTAAATTAAAGTAACAAATTGTAAGACTATTTTAATTGGAAACTGAAAACCAAAGGGTTTCGTCATCTATTAAAGCTTCATATTTATTGCACACACTCGACAGATGTCATGCAGTAAAATGGAATATTCTTGCTTACCTGACTTTTTTATTTTTTTTTTGAGCCCATGGATTTTATAGCATTTATGCTTAAGTGATATGAATTAGAGCATTCTGAGTTTGTTGTTTCATTTTTTTTCTTTTTGAATGTATGTATGTGCGAGTGTGTGTGTGTGTGTGTGCGAGTGTGTGTGTGTGTGTGTGTGTGTGTGTGTGTGTGTGTGTGTGTGTGTGTGTGTGTGTGTTGCATGACAGAGACAAAATTGGTTAGATTCTTAATTATTTAAAGTGGCTACCAGACTGAAAACATGACTGCCAAAATATTGACTGTGTCAAGTTATGTCCATTTATTGCTGAATATAAGTGGTGTTCTCTTATTTAGAATATATTCCTATGCTGAAAAAAACAACATCAAAAAAAGCTTATTTTATCAAAACTTCATTAGTTTAACAACCCTAAAAGGACAGCAAAACACTAGTAGCCAAAACTGTGTTCTTTTAATACCGCTACATTTCCCTTATTATAGCTGCTATTAAACATGGTGATAATGCATTGTCTCTGTATGTGGCAGTTTTGTCTTGTGCTACCCAAGTTTTTTTTTTCTCTGTAACAACTTTTATTTTACTGAAGACATGGCTGAAAGTGAACACATATTCCAGTGCACCGAACAGATTATCAAACGTGCTCTGTTAATGTGGTGTGTAAATCTATGCAGAGTGTCAGGTGTGCATTTGACCATGCTTTTATTATTAAATGGGAGGTCCTAGCTGAAAGGATAACGGACCCAGTATGCTGGAGGCCATGCGTTCAAGCCCCAAATGACAGCTAATATAATCTGAAAGGATAACGGCCCCAGTATGCTGGAGGCCATGCATTCAAGCCCCAAATGACAGCTAATATAATCCTTTCACTATTGTGATTTTATCAGTGCCTAAGCAGAGGACTTTCTCTGTATTTCAGTATATGCATGTTTGTAATTTGAATATGTAACTAAATAATATAGCCATGCTAGAATGTGACTACAAACTTTTTGGGAAAAATGCACAATATGACCATATTTATGACCTTGCACAAAATTCATAATAATTTTTCTAAATGTAATATCTTCTGTTTGACTTGCATGATTTTTACAATAGGGCCGGCACTAATGCAAAGCACATAATCCTTTGGTAGTGTCCCCTCAGTTTCAGTTTTATTTTAGAGAATTCAAGTCCATTGGCTATGGATAGCACATTTACATCATTTTGTATTCCCTTCTTGCCTCTTCCAATGTATTGCTTTCTTATTTTTTTCCACTGATATGATTTTTTAAAATTATGTGCAAACCAAAGCCCCGTTTGTCATTTTCTTCTTGTGATATTCACCTCAGTCATTACTCATCCTGCACCATTAATAACAAAATTCACAATATAGTCAGCAGAGCTGCAGGTGAAAAATGTGGTGTTAAAGGCAAACAACAATCGATGGTGGTCAGCAAACTCCATCTGTCATCCCAAGGTTGTTTGTGAATCTATTTCATATATTTTAGTACTAGGCATTGAGAATACCCTTCCTCTCATCTTGCATTTATAATAGGCATAATGAGCCTTACTTAAAGTTGCACTCATCAAAACTGAGGAGCTTTTTTATTCCCATCTTATGACGTACTTTAGCTGAATAACTATAAAACTACTTCCTTTGAACAGGATTTCTAAAAAAAGTTTTTTTTTTCCACGAGTTGATCAAAGACAGAATTGGAATTGCCTAGACATAGTAAAGCCTTGCTGAGTCTAATTATGGTGGCTACCAAGGAAGCAATTACTAGAAAATGGAAATCGAAGTCTAGACCAACTTTATTAGAAATAGTGAATATAATAACAGAGATAAAACAACTGGAACTGGGATCTTTAGAAAAGGGACGGAGCAAACTACATAGGAAAAATGGGAATTTTGTGAACAATATATGCAGAGCAGGAATGAGGTTTAAGTGGCAGGATTTGAATGGACCATTTAATGCTTAACTGACAATGACTGGATAGATTTTAAGTGACATATAATGGTTGCAACTACAGTTGTTTCAGTGGTGTCTGTGATGTATAATGTTTGTAACTAAAGTGGTGTCATTATGATTGTTTTTCATTTATATAAATGTAATATTGCCTATGTCATATGTGATAATTTAATAAAGATGTTTGTTGGATGTCAATATCAAACAAGGGAGTTATATGTAGTGTGTGAAAATTGTGATTCCATTACAATTATACTTTAGAATAAAAAAACAGCTCAGCATAAATCAGAAAAGTCACGTATTTGCTTTTATCATGTGAATACCTTCCAATATGTAGGGGTTGTACTCTCTCTCATTTTAAAAAGGTTTACATCATCACTCAGAATTGCTTGGGGCTCTCGTTTGCTGCACCCTTAAGCACATCTGAGGTGGAATAGTCTTTATCCCAATGTTTGCAATGTATTTAAATTCACAATTATCCCTTGTACTGTAGCATGAACAGCAGCAATGTTGTACTACTGACTAGATATATTACACCCCACCAGTTTTAGACATCTGCATTACTGAAGCATTTTTATCCAAGACTGGATTATTAAAATATGATCATCTTATTTTAAAATAAGCAACAATCAACAAGATTTATAAGTATTTGCTTAGCTTTATAAGTCATCTGGTGTGCTGAATTTCTGCAAAATCAGATTACTTGTTCAGAACAAAAGGCTCATACTATCTACAAGCTTAGGAAATGGTTTGTTGGTAACATTTCTGTTAGTCTCTTCAAAGGTACTGCATTTGCGGACTCCATGTTCCTACAGAGTGATCACTGGGGCACTTTTGTTGTCTCCTTTGTGAAATGATTTGGTACTTTTGTCACTTAGAAGCTAATCACTGCCCTGTGGCAAAACATGTAAATCTGAAATACTGTCATTAATACAAGCTTCAAGGAATATTTGTATAAGTATATTCACTAAGTATTTCAGAATTTAATTTTAACTTGTTACATTTATTAACTGGGTAAATGAGCTGATCTGGAGAGCCTTTTCAATCATGACCCAGGCTCAAATGATAGCAACAATAATTACAGTAATTAAAATCATTCTAAGTTACAGATCATTTGGTTTCAAAATGTTGCAACATACAGACTTTGGATTAGTTGCAGTTATTAAGAACTGTGAGTGATTCTAACAGTCTGTTAGAAATAAAATAAATGTCAAGCGCTGAGCAAAATACATGTAGAAAATTAAAAAGTAAACTTTGTGTTAATATTATTGCAGAACATTGCTTTCCAAGCAATTGCTATATATTTTAATTTATAAAGATAAAAGCCTACTCCAATGAATTGTGTGAACGTAAAGGTAGCCAAAAGAAAAACACATAAATATGAAAATAACCTCAAATCACTTCTCTAGATTTGGTGGCAGTACGTGCCCATATTAAGGAACATGTGCTTTGATGAACCCACACTTGGTTCATCTAACTAGGGATGGAAAATCAAACACAAAATAATAAATATAGTGCAGTATTGCTGAATTAGTTTAGAATACTGGACTTCACAAGTGCATTTGTACAGTCCACAGACTTTTATGGCAGTAGCATAGCTTGTCAGCCATTGCCACTGTTACATTCGGACAGACCTGGTGGATTTTCGGTTAATTCAATTTGTATGGTGGTTTGCTGCCCCTTAAGACACCACTGTTGACTTTAATAAAAAAAATATTTTTTTGGGGTGGAGGTAGGAGTTAAAGGAGGCAGAGTCCCCTTTGCAAACATAACTAACACAAGTATCTCTTTGAAATTTCCCTCCCTGGAAAAAAGAAAAAAACGCCATTTAATTTACCACAGAGTCCCTAGGACTTAACGTAACTCTGACAACAGTACAGGAAGTGGCGATTACAGCAAAGACTAAATCTTGCATAATGATGTCAGCTGGTATTCTGTCTTGCATAATGATGTCAGCTGGTATTCTGGACTAGCAGCAATACAAGGTCTGATGTTCTAAATACTTGCCATATCGCTATGCTCTTAGAAAATAGACTTGGCTTGCAAGCTGCAGTTCATTGTTCTTAGTGAAACAAAACTGCCACACTGTATCCTTTATTCTTCAAAATGATGCCGCACTCTCCACAGCACCCTTCGATGGTACAGCTCTTTGACAGTCCTCAGATCTCAATCACAACATCTTTCTAAGATAAATGGATTCAAAAACCATCATGACTGCATGTTCTCTGTCTTGGTTCACTTTCCGCTTATCTTCAAACCATTGTGTTAAACTATAGTCTTTTTCTTCAATCTTACATTCTAGACAATAACCCATCTCCAGTTAAATATCACTGCCATCTGTTTCTACTTTTGTAAATCAGGATACAGCTGTAAATATTGCATTTCAACTATTTAAAATATCCGTTCTGATAAACTCTTATTGCATGTTGCTTTTATCTACAAATATGCAGCCCACTTCTTATGACTGCTTCTTGCTTTCTTTTTTGTTTGCTTTAAGAATTTTTTATTAATAAGTACAAATGTAAAATAAAATGATTTTATAAAAATAATTTGTGTGTAAATGTGTTTTGCATATAGGTTTATATGAGCATTCCTGTACCTGCATATACGTATAGCTGACCTCGGTCCAGTTGTATTCTATTTGAATGCCATCTGAACACGGTGATGATGATGATGATGGTGATGATGGTGACGATTATGAAGACGATGATAATGATGATGATGATGATGATGGTGATGATGATGGTGATGACGTCAGTGATGATGATGATGATGGTGATGATGACGACAACGATAGTGATGATTATGATGGTGATGTTGATGACAACGATGATAATGATGGTAGCGATGGTGATGATGACGATGGTGATGATGGTGATGATGACAGCGATGATGATGATGACGATAATGATGGTGGTGATGGTGATGACGACGACGATGATGATGATGGTGATGATGATTATGATGGTGATGATGATGATGATGATGACGATGATGATGATGATAATGATGGTAGTGTTGGTGATGATGATGATGATGATTATGGTGATGATGGTGATGATGATGATTATGGTGATGATGATGATGATTATGATGGTGACGATGATGATGATGGTGATGACGATAATGACGATGATGATGATGATGATTATGATGGTGATGGTGCTGATGACGACGATGATGATGACGATGATGATGATGATGTTGAGGATGATGATGATGATTATGAGGATGATGATGATGGTGATAATGATGATGAGGATGATGAGGATGATGATGACGATGGTGATGATTGTGATGATGATGAGGATGATGATGATGAAGAAGAGGATGATGATGATGGTGATGGTGATGATGACGATGATGATGGTGATGATGATGATGATGACGATGATGATGGTGATGATGATGATGATGAAGATGATGATGATAGTGATGATGGTGATGATGATGATGGTGATGGCGATGAGGATGATGATGATGGTGATGATGAGGATGATGATGATGATGGTGATGATGATGATGATGATGACGATGATGGTGATGATGATGGTGATGAGGATGATGATGATGGTGATGATGATGATGATGAAGATGATGATGATGAGAATGATGATGATGATGATGAGGAGGAGGATGATGATGACGATGATGGATTGTGATGATGACACTTGTGCAGTAATTACTGTACTAGAATTGGAATGCACAATAATTAACTTATTTTATGCATTTTCGTATTGAACTTTGTTAACCAGGGATGGTGACTGAGACAAAGCAGCTCCATTTTAGCTACCATTCAGACTAGATACAAAACATCAATCAATGCAAAAAATAACCTCAAGCAAGAAATAAAATGGCTGTATTATGTAATATAAAATAGAGGGCCATAATCATTGATAGCAGCCCTATAGTTATGACCAGTACTTTTAAAACTCAATGATACAAACTTCCAACATGAATCACGGTCTGCAAAAATTGTGAGGAAAGTAGTTACAGAGCATGAGCAGAAGGTAGCAGCTATTAGAGAAGGCAAAAAGGATATCGTGTTGTACAAGAACAAAGACATAATCAACAGATGAAAAAATCACACAAAAGTACAATTATAGATAACTGTGGTATAAAGTCAGAAAGAGATGGAATATTCAGTAATTTGTATTGTGTAAAAAAAAGAAACATTGAGAAGAATAGAAAAAGCAACATGCGATATAACAGTCACAATGTAACAAGTGATATGGACTGCAGCTATAATTATTCATACAAGGTCTAGGGTTTGATTTTCTCAGCCTCCATTTAGCTAATGTGTAATGCTAAGCAATCTATTTACTCAGACAGTGCTTTGAGGTTGCCCATGAAAAGGGACAGTTGTGCTCACTGGCTCTCCCTGGTTAAGGGTCTATCTCTGACCATCAAAGCACAACACAGACACATACACACACACACACACACACACACACACACACACACACACACACACACACACACACACACACACACACACACACACACAAACACACACACACTCACACCTGGGGATGAAAAGAGCATTATCAACTCAGGTCAAGTAACCAGCTATGTAGACAAATATTAAAGGAAAACTCCACCTTAGAACAAAAAAAAATCTATTTTTTCACTCTACCTTTATTTTCTGAACTACTTTAACTCTTCAAAATTACTCTTTTTTAAATATTTTACTAATTTAACATATTTAAAATATATACACAGAAAAAAATCACTCTGACTGCTTCTTATAGAATTTGATTATGTTTTCTGCAAAGTGGCTATCAATAGGGCTTGACATATCAACATGATCCTGTATTTCTTCCCAAAAGCCTTTTTTTCTTTTCTGCAGTCCATTTCAAGTCTGCTTTATATGACTTGTGCTAGACACAAGGAAGTAGTGGTGTATTCCCATGCCATTGACATATAATGGGATTAGTGTCAGTCACTGTCATCTTGTATACCTTCTGTGACAGGATTGTTTCTTTTATTTCTTGAATGGACCTTGTTTGTGTGTATCTCAGAGCTTGTTTTACAGTATTCTAAGGAGTTATAAAGCTGCAACCAAATAGTAACCAAATTGCAGGTCTTTGAACAAAGTTTTTTCATTTTATAGTCCAGGATGAACTGACAGTCCCTGTGATGCCCCTGCACTGGCTGAATAATCAAGGATCCTCAATCCTCATGACTGGCAACAGCTAGGGGATGTACATAATGGGAGGAAGATAAATACATACATAGTAAAGTGCAATTTATTTTAAGTGCACACAGAGATCACAGTCAGTCTAGGGCTGGTTTCTCCCTCTTTCTCCAGATCTCCAATAAGACTCCCCACTGGCACAGCTTTAGGGTTGAGATATCAGCTGAGTGGTCAAGCCAAAACCTCTAGCACCCTCTCTGTCCAACTAGTGCTTTGTGTCCCTGCCCAAGTAGGTGACACATACACACTTTGATGTTTGATTTATATACAAGCACACACGCACACACACACACACACACACACACACACACACACACACACACACACACACACAGACATAGACACAGACACACACACCTTGAAAGGCTGGCACAGGTTTACTAGCTATGCCCCTTTCTGTCCAGACTATAAGGTAGTTATTACTGCCACCAACCACTGTTATCAGCTACTCTAGGCCCTTAACAAAGGGTGTTCAGTCCTACTGTGTAATGTTGCTATTAATCCAAATGGTAGTTTTGACCAAGCACCAGGCTATTAGGAGTGGCCTGCACAGTGTCAACAAATAGATATGCAAGTAATCTAAGAGCTTAAATATCTCAAAACAAACCAGCCACAATTAAAAGGTTTAAATATATTTAATAATAAATATAAAAGAACAAGACAATAGTCAGTAGATTAACACAGTAACTTCAGAGTTCAAAATCATAGGAAATATTTTAAACCAACATTGCAGAACAGTCTCAAATAAATACAGACAGCATCTAAACTAATCTAAAAAATCCAAGTGAAAAACAAACGGTCCAGGCACACTGAAGATGGCTGAGAATAAATGTAATATTCTAAAACTTACTATACAAACACTTTCACCGTGCCCAAATGCAAGGCTTTTTCAAGTAATAAAAACCAACTGAAGTTCTTTCATTTAAATAACCTTTACCCCCTAAAAAGGCGCCAAATCTTTAAAGAAACAAGGTTTTTAAGGAGACCAAGTTTTTAAAGAAGCATACCATTCCCCCTTATTTACAACAATGCATACTGCAATTTAATACATTTCTTTTTATGAATATCCATGTTACATAATTTCCATTGTTTAAAATACATTATACATTGTAAATGAATCTTATTGTACAATACAAGTAAGCCTGAAACTAAACTATAATTTCTTTGCTTTTTAACTAGATAAGGTTTTATGGATATATTATCATTGAGACCCGGGGGGGGGGGGTTAGTTGCATTTAGCTTCAACTGCCAGTGTGTCTCCCTGCAGCACAACCTGTTTTTACAGTCTCCTCCCCTAGGGTCCATTAAAACCTGTTCTAAAATTCCAAACATAAACCCTGTGTGACCAGGTTCAATGTGTAGATGTCTATAAAGTGTGTTAAGTTTTTGTTCCTAATATTATAGTTATGTTCATATATACGTTTGCTTAATGTCCTCTCAGATTTTCCAGTGTAGAACCTGGGGCAATCTCTACACATTGCCAGGTAAACTATACATTTCGTCATACAGTTTCCCTTCCTAAATTTAATAACACTGTTTAAACCATTATTCAACACTATTTGTTCCTTGTCTATAATGTACTTACAATATCCACATCTTCCACACCTTTTTATTCCTAAAATTCCCTGGTTACCTATATTGTTTTTAATTTTCTCAAATAGATGCTTTAAATTTGTTCCTGTTTTAAAGACAAATTTAGGGGCCTCACTCAATTTGTGGACAATCTCTTGATTAAATTTCAGCATTTTCCAGTAGTTCTCTACTAGACCTTTTATTTCTTTTGAAATACTGTTGTATTGGATCACTAGTGCCTTGCCATAGCCTTGTTCAGTAACTCGATGCCTCTCAGGATTAAAATGAGTTTCCCCTAACAAAGGGGTGTACTTAACATCCCATCCTTCCATCACTTCCTTAGCCACTTTCTCAATTAAATCATTTGAGTAACCTCTGGCACTGAAAAAAATTGATATTAATTCAATTTCACATATGAAATTGTTTTTCTCTGAGGTCATTCTGGCGGCCCTAACCATCTGACCTTTATCTATACTCCTTTTCTGTTTCCATGGATGTGCACTACTATATGGTAGATATGAATTGCTAAATCTATCTTTACGGTGAATAACGGATTTTAACCGTCCTTCAAAAATTTCTAACCCAATATCTAAGTAGTCTATCTTATTATAATCAAATTTGTATCTAAATTCCAGGAAACCAATAGTGGAGTTCAAGTACTCGATAAAGGATATGAGAATTTCCTTTTGCCCATCCCAGATTACAAATATGTCATCCAAAAAGTGGCAGTATAACTTAATGTGTTTCCAAAAAAAACAGAACCAAGCACATAAGTAATCTCCCACTTTAAGAGAACCAAATTGGCGTATATGAGGCACATGCTGCCCCCATAGCTACGCCTTTAGTTTGTTTGAACGTCTCCCCCTCAAAGTAAATGAAATTGTTCCCCAAGAATATCCTCACAAGCTCCACCAACACATCTACATCTACTCTTATGGAAGAGCTCTTTTCATTCAACAGTTCATAAAACATTTCCAAACCTTCTTCAACTAATATGCATGAAAATAAATCTACCACATCAATGGTTAAAAAACATATTTCCTCCCCATAAGTTTCTGGTGTTAAACTACATAGGAAGTCCCAAGTGTCCCTCAGTAGATGTTCGTAATCTTTCATTATATGTTTCAGGGAATGGTCTAGGAAGGTGGCTATGGGGTAAGTTTTAGACTGTCCCCCAGAGACAATAGGTCTATAAGGTGGGTTGATAGTGCTGTTATGGATCTTGGGGATACCAAAGAATGAAGAAATCCTAGGTTTCTTCATCTGCATTATCCCTCTCCATCCTCTGATCTAACCTGTTCTCCAACATTAATTCCTCTATTGCTAGGTCCACCTTCCTATATGAAATGTCTATTTCATTGATGCATACTGGTACATATGTACTGGTGTCGTTCAGCATTTCAGATATCTTACTTCAGTAGTCAATAGCGTTCACTATAACCATTCCTCCCCTTTGTCCGGTCTCATAATACAAATTTCTTTATTCATCATTAACTCTTCCAAAATTTCTTTTTCTTTTACAGTTAAATTAGATTTGTATCCACATTTTTTCCTATTGTTGTTATCTGTACTTAAAGCATAAAGGTCAGATGTACATACTGCTTCAAAAACTTGTAGTGCCAGATGAAGAGATTGGTTATATGTACAAGCCTGCCTAAAATTGTCCATCTCTCCCATGTGTTGTTGATTAAACATTAAAGCAAAATTTAGTTTTCTAACAAGCTGTTTTAATTCTATAAGTGTACCAGAAACATCAAGACCCCTAGTTGGTACAAATTTAAAGCCTTTTTCAAATAATTGAAAGTGTTCCTGTTTACTTTCTATCCCACTTAAGTTAAAAATCTTGAAACCATTGTATGACAAAGTTACACCATCATCACTAGTTATTATATCTTCTCTTTTTTTTGGTCTTCCTTGATTTTTCCCTTTCCCTGTGGAAAAATCCTGTTCAGTTACATCGTCATCATCTCCCCCTCCTGAGTGTGGAACGTAGTCCCCCTCCTGAGTGTGGAACGTAGTCTAGGCCTACTTTAGGGTCTAATGCATTCAGTGTTTTCAACTCATAAATTAAATCATCGGTGTTGTTATTTTCATGTGAATCACATGTATTACTACCCCCGCTAATTCAATGTTCACTAGTCCCTCACTGTCATTTTTATCCAAACTATTTACTTGGTTAGTGTTCAAGGTTTCATCTACATTAGTTTTGCTTAATCTACCTTTAAATATGTCTGCGTTGTTGTCCCTGTACTGTTTTAGGTATCTAATCAACTTCTTCTGTTTTCTTCTAAATACATCCTCACATTTCCTGTCCACACGTATAAAAGAGTGTTCATAAACATGTCTATAAAATTCAAACAATAAGTCATTTTTAATTGCTTTGTTTAACCTCTCAGCATCCCTTAGAAAAAATTCTACTTTTCTTTTAGAAAATTTTATCATTAAAGCCATCATTTTGAATCCACGCTCATCAAGAATTTCATTAAATGCATAAATCATTTCATTGTCATATAAAAAAAATCTGTGTATTTACAAACATGAAGTCCCTGTGGCACAAATCACTTATTTAAACATTCTTCAAGGTATAAAATATCTAAGTTCACATTTTTAATCTAAACAATTTATTCACCAAGTCCCTAATTCCTCCTTTTAAGGAGGCCATATCTACAGAGTGGTCATGATGAACATTAACATTAGTCCATTCATGATTTTCACAAAATAAATCTTTTTTGTTATTATATGAGTATATCCAGTCATTTAAATTCAAGTTTATTTCTGCAGGGCAATGTTCTCTGTTGATTCAATATGAGTAAAAGGAGCATCTGTAGTAGAAACAGTACCTGTATTTGAATTAGCAGCAGTTCGTTGGGCTTCCATGTTCAATCCTCCATCTCCATTGCTGGAAACTGAGATTTCTCCCTGAGTTTCTCCATTCCTGTTGCTAAAAACCAAGATTTCTCTCCTGGTTTTGCCATTCCTACTGTTAGTACTGAAAAAAGCAACTGGCTTCCATAGCCGTCCTACATGGATGAGGTGAACTCATGTAAGGACCATGCACTCTATTAGCACTTACATGAGTGCATGGATTGTGCTATCCCAAACAGAACCAAGATGCAATCCTCCAAAAAAAGGAAGCCAATCTGGTGGTCCCCTGCCATAAACAAACTGTACAACAGAAGGAAGAAACTGTTGCAAAAGAGTAAAATCCCATGAGTGGAGGAGCTCCCTGGTCAGCCTCAGTAAGAAGCTGAGATCCCTTATAAGATCCTCCAAAGCTAGCTACGAAAATAAAATCGCCACTAATTCCAAGGACAACCACAAAGCATTCTATAGCTATGTCAAGAATCTCAATGGCAACACCCAGATCTGCTCTGAGTTACAGCACAAAGGCACGAAAATTACAGAACCAACTGATATTGCCAACATCCTGGCAGATAGGTTCAGTGCTAATTTTACCCCCCCCCCCACCCCCTAAAGGGCCCATATCTATACAGGAAGAATGCAGAGTCCCTGTAATCACAACTATGCAAGTGAAAGCTGCACTCTCTAAAGCCAAAAACACAGCATCCATGGGACCGAACAACATCCCAGGCTGCGCTTTACACGAACTTCAGAATTAACTGGCTCCTCACTTAAGCACCATGTTCAATAATAGCCTCGCATCAGGCTTTGTGCCCACTGAATGGCACACAGCAACAGTTTTTCCACTCCACAAAGGGGGAGCCACCACTGATCCCGGGAACTATAGACCTATTAGCCTGACGAGCCTGGTCTGCAAGGCCATGGAATGTATCATCATGGAACTCATAAACAAAGACATTGGTAACCTCCAAACACTGGATCCCACCCAGTTTGGGTTTGTGAAAGGCAGATCCTGCCTCCTGAACCTGACTGACCTCTTTGAGGCAGTCACCAAAGCCGTAGATGAGGGTAAGGTGGTTCACACAGCCTATCTTGACCTCGCCAAGGCTTTCGACACCATCCCCCATTCTGGAATTATAGCTAAACTCAATAAACTAGGCATAAATCCCTACATCACAAGATGGGTTGCCAACTGGCTTACTGACAGAACCCACATTGTAAAAGTTGCAGACTCCAAATCTGACCTCAAACCAGTGACAAGTGGAGTACCACAGGGTTCCGTCCTAGGACCGCTCCTGTTTGGTATCTACTTCTCTGAAGTACAGGCTAACACAGAAGGCCTCTGGCTAATGAAGTTCGCAGATGACTACAAACTAGAAGCCATAGTGAAGTCCCCAAATGATGTGAACATCCTACAGAAGGGCCTCTCTGAGACAGATGCCTGGTGTCAGAGCCATGGCCTCAAGCTCAATGCCAAAAAGTGCAGTGTCATCCCCTTTGGTAAAAACTCTGTACCCATGAACTACCTCATAGGCAGCAATCTACTTAACACCGAATGCATGATAAGAGACCTTGGGACCCAGGTGGACAGTAGTCTCTCCTTTGATAGTCACATCACCACAGTAGTCAGGAAGTCCTTCTATGTGGCACACCTCATCATAAAAGGGTTCTCATCCAGGAAAAAAGAGGTCATCGTTCCCCTCTAATCGACACTCATTAGACCCATTATAGAGTACAACGCCCCTTTTGGAATGTACCTCACAAGACATCTGCAGCAGCTGGAAAGGCCACAGAAGTACCTCACAAAGAGGATTACTGGACTCAAACAAATGCCCTACATTGACCGTCTCAAAAAACTCCAGCTTTACTCCGTAGCATATAGCCTACTCCGAGGTGATCTCTGCCTAACATATAAAGCTGTGTCAAACCCAGAGCTGTTGGACATGCTACACCTAAAGAAATCCCAATCCCTCCGGGCTACATGCTCTAGGGACCTAAACCTTGTCACCACAATAAATAGGACATGCTGGAGGGATAGATTCCTATCCCAGAGACTTCCCATACTCTGGAACAGGCTACCCATCTATGTCAAGCAAAGTTCTTCATTAGCACTCTTCAAGAAAAATCTTGATGAGTGGATGGGAAATAGGAAATACACCCTGGGGATCACTTCTGTGTCTCTGCTCGACAGTGGCACAGGAAAATAACTTTCTTGGGTGGCGTACGCCAGGGAACCTTGTTGGCTAGGCTTACGTAGGCCCTTGGGCTGATAGCCTAGTACCTACCTATGAATCTATGAATTACTGGTGTGGGATCCGCCTCCTCCCTTCTCCATCACAACCTGATTGGTTGCCACCATTGGTACCTGCCCATAAGGAAGTGCCAACTAGACTGAGTAAAGAACTCAATGAGGCATGAACAGTCTGTTTTTAAACTCTGCATCTCATCACTGGAAATAACTTTAAAAACCTCCTGTTGCTGTAATTGAGTGTTTAACAGGTCCGATTGACCTGGTGCCTTCTTTCCTATGTTCTCGTAGGATTACCCAACTCCAGTACACCTTAGTCCACAAAAAAAAAAAAACTGTAACCAAAATGAAGTAGGAACCATGTAACCAAGAACTCCAAGTGAAAAACAAACGGTCCAGGCACACTGAAGATGGCTGAGAATAAATTTAATATTGTAAAACTTACTATACAAGTGCTTCACACTGCCCAAATGCAAGGCTTTTTCAAGTAATAAAAACAAACTGAAGTTCTTTCATTTAAATACTCTTTACTCCCTAAAAAGGTGCCAAATCTTTAAAGAAACAAGGTTTTTAAGGTGTAGCTATGGGGGCATGTGCCCCCATATATGCCAATTTGGTTCTCTTAAAGTGGGAGATTACTTATGTGCTTGGTTCTGTTTTTTTGGAAACACATTAAGTTATACTGCCACTTTTTGGATGACATATTTGTAATCTGGGATGGGCCAAAGGAAACTCTCATATCCTTTATCGAGTACATGAACTCCACTATTGGTTTCCTGGAATTTAGATACAAATTTGATTATAATAAGATAGACTACTTAGATGTTGGGTTAGAAAATTTTGAAGAACGGTTAAAATCTGTTATTCACCATAAAGATAGATTTAGCAATTCATATCTATCATATAGTAGTGCACATCCATGGAAACAGAAAATTAGTATAGATAAAGGTCAGATGGTTATGGCCGCCAGAATGACCTCAGAGAAAAACGATTTCATATGTGAAATTGAATTAATATCAATTTTCTTTTCAGGGCCAGAGGTTACCTGAATGATTTAATTGAGAAAGTGTCTAAGGAAGTGATGGAAGGATGGGGTGTTAAGTACACCCCTTTGTTAGAGGACACTCAATATAATCCTGAGAGGCATTGGGTTACTGAACAAGGCTATGGAAGGCACTAGTGATCCAATACAACAGTAGTTCAAAAGAAATAAAAAGTCTAGTGGAGAACAACTGGAAATACTGAAATTTAATCAAGAGATTGTCCACAAATTGGGTGAATAACTGGAAATGCTGAAATTTAATCAAGAGATTGTCCGCAAATTGGGTGAGGCCCCTAAATTTGTCTTTAAAACAGGAACAAATTTAAAGAAATTATTTGAGAAAAATAAAAACAATATAGGTAACCAGGGAACTGTAGGGACAAAAGGTGGGGAAGATGTGGATGTTGTAAGTACATTATACACAAGGAACAAATAGTATTGAATAATGGTTTAAACAGTGTTATTACATGTAGGAAGGGAAACTGTATGACAAAAGTTACAGTTTACCTAGCAGTGTGTAGAGATTGCCCCAGGTTCTACATTGGAAAATCTGAGAGAACATTAAGCAAACGTATATATGAACATACCTATAATATTAGGAACAAAAACTTAACGCACTTTATAGACATCTACATGTTGAACCTGGTCACACAAGGTTTATGTTTGGAATTTTAGAACAGGTTTTAATGGACCCTAAGGGAGGAGACTGGAACAACTGGTTGAGCTGCAGGGAGACACACTGGCAGTTGAAGCTAAATGCAACTAACCACCCCCCCCCCGGGTCTCAATGATCATATATCCATAAAACCTTATTTAGTTAAAAAAGCAAATAAATTATAGTTTAGTTTCAGGCTTATATGTATTGTACAATAAGATTAATTTACAATGTTTTATTGTATTGTTATTGCTATATGTTAGTGTATTGTTTTTAGTATAATAGTATGTATGGTCTATTTGCATAGCTGCACCTTGTTCGCTAATGTTATTCATGTAATTGTGTTGTGTGTAGACAGCTCATATTAGTGTCTAATTATTTCTATATAATTGTGCTGTTACTGGTGGATAGAATCACATTAGAGAACCACGACAGATTGCTGCTTGCTATATTTTTATCTGTGACTGCATAACTGTCTGGGTTTTTTTTTTATGTTCTTCCAATTGGCTCAGTATCTGCATATACTAAGTAGTTGGTTCAAGACATTGTCCTGCATGCGGAAGCTATTTGCTCAGTGTGCTTTTTATAATCTTTATAATATATATTTACCATCTCAAAAGTGCTTACTCCTCTCTGTACTCTTCTTTTCTAGACCTAACACCACTCTTAAGTTTTCAGCTGCGGTACCACCTTTATCATTCTTATAAGAAAAGTGCAGTCTGGGTCTGAACTGTCTGCAAACAGCTACAGTTAACTTTGAACCTAACATCACTCTTAAGTATTCAACTGCGGTACCACCTTTATCATTCTTATAAGAAAAGCGCAGTCTGGGTCTGAACTGTCTGAAAACAGCTACAGTTAACTTTGAGTATGTGTCTACCTGTTTAAGCCAATATTCATTTTCCCCTGGAGAGCACTCTGCTTTGGCTTGTAAGCAGCCCCCACCACCACACACACACACACACACACACACACACACACACACACACACACACACACACACACACACACACACACACACACACATCTTCCACTTTCTCTTATTCCCTTCTGTTAGCAAATAGTATCCATAACTGATCAATACTGTATGTTTGTTAATTTAAACTATGACCACAGTAGCCTACTGATACAAGGTTATCCTGTTTTTCCACCTGAGAAATTAAGAAATGACTTACAGTTTCAGAGCAGTCCTTGGTCACTTGGGATTGTTTCTTAACACATACTTGTCTTTGCTTTGTGATTGTTTCCAGCCCCCTCATATGAGCAACTAACAGGGTCTCTACCCGCTTCACTCCCCACCCTGCCCCCTATTCCCTCCCACCCCCAGTGGTCCCACCTTTATTGCACTCAAACTCCTCCCATCTTTCCAATAGCCAACCACAGCGCTAACCCAACACTACCTCCTCCATCTTCCCACTACTATCACACCTCCTCAACTAACATGTACAAGCATATCTTTCCTATGCTCACTGCATGCACTCTCCTTGCATATCTTACATCCTACCAAAGCTCCATCATTCCCCCACTCAACCACTACCACTGTACTACTACTCACACCACCACTCATGTCTCACCCACACTCAGCTCCTCTCCCACCAGCTCAAGAACCATCCCTATGCACCCCCCACATATTCTACCAACTATATTACTTAAACATAAAGCATCCCTACAACTTAACATAGTAACCCTCCCACAATACCTATTACCCACAGAGTGCAATCATAAAGTTTCCCTTATAAACAAACACATTCAAAAACTGAGAAAACGAATAATCTCATGCATATCAAAACTAGCCCTAAGTGGAGACATCCACCCCAACCCTGGCTCTACCATCTCCAACCCCAATCCTCATAATCAGACTAGAAACCACAACTTCTCTCATATTACAGCCAATAGAAAGCCAAGTGACTTCCTTCTACTAAGCCTAAATATTAGAAGTATATCCAACAAAGTCCATGAACTCCATGCCACCATAGACTTGTACTCCCCAGATATAGTCATCCTGACAGAAACCTGGCTAAAACCTCACATTACCAGTGAGCAAATACTCCCTACAGGTTATGGCATACTAAGAGTAGACTGGCTAAACAAAAGGAGGTGGTGTAGCTATAATATTTAAACAGCATCTAAACATCCAGATCTTAAAATCATCAGCTCCACAAATAGGCAATGAAGAAATAATATATACCAACCTCAAAATTAACTAAAACAAAACCATCAAC
Organism: Protopterus annectens; assembly: GCF_019279795.1. Classification (NCBI taxonomy): domain Eukaryota; kingdom Metazoa; phylum Chordata; order Ceratodontiformes; family Protopteridae; genus Protopterus; species Protopterus annectens. Next base: position 759,804,850 of record NC_056736.1, read on the forward strand.
ATAATTGGATGCTACTTCCCACCTGGCCAAAACATCCCTCCACTAGAAAACCTCCTCAGCTGGTCTACCCACCATCTCCCCCAAGAAACTATCATCTTAGGTGATTTCAATATTGACTGGCAATCCTGTTCTGGCAACAATCCAACCCATACACCTTCATGGCTTCACCCAACTAGTTCAGTCACCATCCAGGATAAATAAAAACTCCAACAAGCACACTACCCTGAATTGGATACTAGTCAGTAAGAGTCCCCAGTCATATATAACAGGCTGCTTATCAGATAGCCTCAGTGATCACTCCCCAACATTCCTACTCAAAAAATACCTATACCAAGCTAAACCTGTCGTCTACCGTCAAATACATAAAAAACAAACTTTAACCCACTCACATTCATCTCATCCCTCAAAGAATGTAACTGGCATCCTCTAAAGTACCTCAGTCTAGATGACGCAGTTGAATTTTTTAATACTACCTTCCTGAACATCCTTAATTACCATGCTCCCATAAGATTTTCCAGAACCAAAGCACAACCCTCCCCATGGCTACAGAAAACCACTAAGTCAGAAATGAAAAACAGGGATAAAGCCTGGGAGCACTGGCGCAAAACCAAGACCCCCTCAACTAGACTGAAATTCCTAGAACTACGCAATAGAGTCAAAAAGCTAATAAAACAGGATACATTCCAATGCTACCAGTCTGCCCTAGACTCCTCACAACACAGCCCCAAACAATTCTGGTCCTCCATAAACTCCATCCTCCATCCAGGTAAAGTCAGTACCCCTCCTCCTAACATCATTCACTCCTCCAAAAATATTGCTACCTCATTCAACACACACTTCACCCAAACCATACTATCACTAGCTAAACAACACACCCCCCTCCCCTCCAACCCACACCTTCAACTAGTAATCTCCCCACTGCCTTCTCTTTTTCTCCTGTACCTACCTCCAACATAAAAACTCTTAACTAAACTTAAACCCACCAAATTAGCAGCAGACAACCTCCCAAGTGAATACCTACAAATCGCAGCTGATGCTCTGGCCTACCCAGTATCCATCTTGATTAACTGATCTCTGTCAGAAAGTTACGTTCCCACACTGTGGAAAGTATCACATATATAATTCCCCTCCACAAATGCGGACCCTCCGCAGAACTAACCAATTACTGCCCCATAGCTATTCTCTCTCCACTCTCCAAAATACTAGAGAGATGCATACACTCTCAGGTCTCAGACTACCTCCTTACTAACAACCTCCTTTTCAGTACTCAGCATGGTTTCCGACCAAACCATAGCACCACCACTGCCTTACTCTCCTTTACTAACACTATCCATCAGCATAAAAACAATGGCTATCTCTCCTCTGCTACTTTCCTAGACCTGTCTAAAGCATTTGGCATGGTCCCACACAAACAACTTATCTCTGTCCTCAATAACCTATCCTTCTCACAATCAGTCACCAACTGGTTTCAGAGTTACCTGTCTGACCGCCAACAATCCGTTGTATGGCAGAATGACATATCTCCCCAACTACCTGTCTCCATAGGGGTTCCCCAAGGATCCATCCTTGGACCCCTACTCTTCTCTGTTTACACCAATAATCTAGCCTCTGCCACCAAACATGGCACACTCATACAATACGCAGATGATTATTTATTTATTTATTTATTTTTATTTTTTATTTTTTTCATGTCTTATTTTGTAATGTGAAACTAGTCTTTTTTTAGAATATTTTGAATGTATTAATTTACTCATGTTGGAGCTTTTCTCCTCGGGCCTTTACTGAAAAGGGATATGTATCCAGCTAGACTAGCCCAGTCAACAAATGTAAATAAATAAATAAAAATAAATAAATGACTCAACCATCATCTGCTCAGCCCAGTCCCTACCCAAACTGCAAAAAGTCACACAGGAAGCCTTTTCCTCTGTTGAAATATGGCTATCTGATGCCCAATTAATACTCAACCCAAACAAAACTAAGCTACTCATCTTCCAACCCACCAGACATACTCAAAACAACTCTCACTTTAACATCAGAGCAAAAGACAACATCACTATACACCCAACTGAACACACCAAATTGCTAGGAGTGGAAATAGACAATAAACTAAAATTTGACATTCACATATCCATGACCATAAAAAAAAATCCACAAAAAACTAGGAGCGTTATACAGAAATAAGCAATTTCTCACCAAAGCAGCAAAGATTTCAGTAGCAAATTCCCACCTTATCTCCACCCTACTTTATGCCTCTCCGATATATACCAACCTAAGGCAATGTGATCTAAACAAGCTAGAGACCTGCTACAACAAAATTGCCAAATTCGCCACAGGGGCATCCTACCATAGTCACCACTGTCTCTCACTTGCTGAACTGGGCTGGCTTGAACTCCCTCACCTCCTTCAGTGGTATCAACTCTCACTCGCCCACAAACTAGTAAACCATCCACTAAATGTCCCATCCCTCCAGAATCTACTCCAACCCTATTGCACCACCAGACCACTAAGATCCAGCAACAAAAATCACTTGCAGATCACTAAAGCCAATAACTCTGCTGGTGAAGCACTATTCTCTTGCGCCATAGCCAAATTATGGAACTCACTCCCACCCACAATTACCTCCATACCATCATGCACCCACTTCAAAACTTTACTAAAAGCGCACCTAAAAACATGCTGGCTATGCCTTTGCAACTCCCACTCTAATATCATCCACCCCATCCAACCACTACATTTCTTTCCACTCCACTAACTACCTTGATTATAGCAAGCTCAGATGCTCATAAGCCTAGTACTTATTATACAGCAGGAACTTCTCATTGTAACATTTGTTAATGTCTGTTATGTATTTCACAGATAAAGATTCTAGTTGTCTACTGATGTACTATGTTCTTCATCTGTAAATATGTTGTAAGTAATTGCTATGTTAAGTTGTTAATCGCTATGTAATCCAATGTAACTACTGTCTGTTTATTTTACTGTGGAGCTTTTCTCCCCGGGCCCCAGCTGAAAATGAACCTACGTCCAGTTGGACACTCCCGGTCAACAAATTTAAATAAATAAATAAATAAATAAATGTATAATGTATTTTAAACAATGGAAATTATGTAACATGGATATTCATAAAAAGAAATGCATTAAATTGTAAAATGCATTGTTGTAAATAAGGGGGAAGATTATGCTTCTTTAAAAACTTGGTCTCCTTAAAAAACCTTATTTCTTTAAAGATTTGGCACCTTTCTAAGGGGTAAAGGGTATTTAAATGAAAGAACTTCAGTTGGTTTTTATTACTTGAAAAAGCCTTGCATTTGGGCAGGGTGAAAGTGCTTGTATAGTAAGATTTACAATAGTAAATTTATTCTCAGCCATCTTCAGTGTGCCTGGACCATTTGTTTTTCACTTCGAGTTCTTGGTTACATGGTTCCTACTTCATTCTTATCTAAACAATTCCTAACTGTATCTATATGAAATTACTGTACATTAGTTACTTACTATTAGCTAGGTAAGTGTAGATACTGATGATGAGTGGATGTTCTTGCTAGTTCCAAGACAAAATACAAACTGCACAGTCTCTCTCTGAAAGTGTTCTTAAATTAATATCACATTTTACTGCTGGGTTAGCTTGGATGACATCACTTTTTGTCACCTGACTTCAGTTTCCAAGCTAAACCCCTTTTATCAAAACTAACAGAATTTAGCAGCTCTCAGCAAAAATACATAGCCTTCAGATGTTTGCACCTGCTAAAGGACATAAAACAATAAAACACAAAACAATGCAGAAGGCACCCTAGTTCTAGACATCCTGTCTTCTTGCTGCATTGAAACTAAATTTTATAGCAGAATCATAAAACACTTTAATTTCAACTTATTTTAAGTTTTGCAAGTTAATTCTGTATGTTCCAGTTTCTACTATTAAAACAAACATTTGCACAGATATATAGTTTATATACATTTCTGTTATTTTCCAGTAGGGTACACTGTGGACAGATCCTTGAAGTTCAGTACTGTACCAACCCTGTTCAACACACACTTCTGTATCAGCAGTTTAATATACACATAACATATAGTTATCTTACATTTGTAAGACTAACATATGAATCATGTTGATATTCACAAATGACATATGATTATTTACAAAATTCCAGATAGCTGGGCTGGGGGTGTAACAGTCCCCTCCCCCACACATTGGTAAATGTGTTGATATTACAAGATTTATTCATAGACATCTTTGATACTACATTCAAGTAATCTTAAAATGTAAAGTAGTATAAACAACAAACATTTAACTTTTAAAGTTTAGCATTTCAATATTGTGATGTTATTTGTGTAAATTTGTCAAAATATTTGTCAACTGCCTTTGAACCATTGACTAATCTAATTGCTCTGTTTTGCTAGTAAAGGCATGGCTACATTGGAAGCAGATGTGAATCTGTGTATGTTCTCTTCCTTTCTGCAATAAAGAAAGTGGAAAACAGTTTCACACCTCTCTATCTTGGTTACAGCAGCTGTCATCAGCAGGACTAATTACCCATATAAGATTTTCAGCAGTAATTGACAGAGTAAACTACAAATTTCTCTATGTCTGTGGTATGTCATGCAGGAGTAGAAAAATTCTTCTGCAAATTATTTGAGAACTTAAGCTTAAAAAAGTGGGTGGTCTTTCCCTTACTTTGATTCTAAGACAAGGAAATTAAAGTTTTGTAAAGCACAAGCAGGTTCCAGGTGCCTGCACAATACTGGAACCATATAATAAGTTCATAAGTTAGTATTAGACTAATTGCACTTGTGGGTTATTCTAAGCTAAGTTAATTACCTCAGCCAAGCTCCTCGTGGTCCTGCAGAGTGGTGCTAGCAGCAGAGAGGCTAAAAGAGCAACTGCTAACCTGATAAAAGTGTTTTTTTTTCCTGCTACTACCTGGGTAACTGTCCAATCTAGCTAAACTGCAAGTATTTCTGTTTCTTGAACTGTTTTAAACTGTTTAAAGTTGTTTTTGCACCTGCACTTTTAAAGTTTGCCCTGTTTGTTGCATTTACCTGTTGAGGCTACACACTCAGGTGCGCTAGACTGTGTTACATATTTACTGCATTTTCCTGCTGTTTGTTGCGAAAAAGAAAAAAAAACAAAACAATTATCCTTGTTTCCCATCTTTCCTGACCTAGAGTACTCCAAATACAGGCTTTGCTGTATTCTGGACTTTTGTAAAGTTCCTGTGTTGCCCATTTCCTTTCTTGGATAAAGGGAGGCTTCTTTGTTCACCTGTGGCAGTGGGGAGCTTAGAGCAGCCTATCTATCCCTGGAGGAGTGTTCCCAGCACAAGAATCTGGTAGTCTATTGGCTGTTTTGGGCCAATTTCTAGCTCTTTCAAATCCCCCTGTATAAAACCTGTGTTGGCACGTTTTTTGCGCTTGTTACTACTCAGCCAAGCTCCTCGTGGTCCTGCAGAGTGGTGCTAGCAGCAGAGAGGCTAAAAGAGTGACTGTTAACCTGATAAAAGTGTTTTTTTTCCTGCTACTACCTGGGCGACTGTCCGATCTAGCTAAACTGCAAGTATTTCTGCTTCTTGAACTGTTTTAAACTGTTTAAAGTTGTTTTTGCACCAGCACTTTTAAGGTGTGTCCTGTTTGTTGCACTCAAGTGCACTAGCCTGTGTAACATATTTATTGCATTTTCCTGCTGTTTGTTGCAAAAAAGAAAAAAAACAAAAAAATTATCCTTGTTTCCCATCTTTCCTGACCTAGAGTAGTCCAAATACAGGCTTTGCTGTAATCTGGACTTTTGGAAAGTTCCTGTGTTGCCCATTTCCTTTCTTGGATAAAGGGAGGCTTCTTTGTTTACCAGTGGCAGTGGGGAGCTTGGAGCAGCCTATCTGTCCCTGGAGGAGTGTTCCCAGCACAATAATCTGGTAGTCTATTGGCCATTTTGGGCAAATTTCTAGCTCTTTCAAGTCCCCCTGTATAAAACCTGCTTTGGCACGGTTTTTGCACTTGTTGCTACTCAGCCAAGCTCCTCGTGGTCCTGCAGAGTGGTGCTAGCAGCAGAGAGGCTAAAAGAGTGACTGCTAACCTGATAAAAGTGTTTTTTTCCTGCTACTACCTGGGCAACTGTCCAATCTAGCTAAACTGTAAGTATTTTTGCTTCTTGAACTGTTTTAAACTGTTTAAAGTTGTTTTTGCACCTGCACTTTTAAAGTTTGTCCTGTTTGTTGCATATATCTGTTGAAGCTACACACTCAAGTGTGCTAGCCTGTGTTACATATTTATTGCATTTTTCTGCTGTTTGTTGCAAAAAAGAAAAAAAAACAAAAAAAAATATCCTTGTTTCCCATCTTTCCTGACCTAGAGTAGTCCAAATACAGGCTTTGCTGTATTCTGGACTTTTGAAAGTTCCTGTGTTGCCCATTTCCTTTCTTGGATAAAGGGAGGCTTCTTTGTTCACCAGTGGCAGTGGGGAGCTTAGAGCAGCCTATCTATCCCTGGAGGAGTGTTCCCAGCACAAGAATCTGGTAGTCTATTGACCGTTTTGGGCCAATTTCTAGCTCTTTCAAGTCCCCCTGTATAAAACCTGCTTTGGCACGGTTTTTGCACTTGTTGCTACTCAGCCAAGCTCTTCGTGGTCCTGCAGAGTGGTGCTAGCAGCAGAGATGCTAAAAGAGCGACTACTAACCTGATAAAAGTGTTTTTTTCCTGCTACTACCTGAGCGACTGTCCGATCTAGCTAAACTGCAAGTATTTTTGCTTCTTGAACTGTTTTAAACTGTTTAAAGTTGTTTTTGCACCTGCACGTTTAAAGTTTGTCCTGTTTGTTGCATTTACCTGTTGAGGCTACACACTCAAGTGCGCTAGCCTGTGTTACATATTTATTGCATTTTCCTGCTGTTTGTTGCAAAAAAGAAAAAAAAACAAAAAATTATCCTTGTTTCTCATCTTTCCTGACCTAGAGTAGTCCAAATACAGGCTTTGCTGTATTCTGGACTTTTGGAAAGTTCCTGTGTTGCCCATTTCCTTTCTTGGATAAAGGGAGGCTTCTTTGTCCACCAGTGGCAGTGGGGAGCTTAGAGCAGCCTATCTATCCCTGGAGGAGTGTTCCCAGCACAATAATCTGGTAGTCTATTGGCCGTTTTGGGCCAATTTCTAGCTCTTTCAAGTCCCCCTGTATAAAACCCGCTTTGGCGCGGCTTTGCGTGATTTTGCGCATAGCACGGCATCGGGCAGCTCCACTTAATTGGGTTTAAACCATTCTCGGCTCCACAAAGTCTGTTCTTTACTTTTTCCCATAGAACTAATCTAGTTCTCATAATAAACACCCTATTCCTACTCTAAAGCCTGGCACTTACTCACTAAAGCAATTATATAAGTCAGCACTAAAAAATTAAAAGCACTACACCCTCACAAACTCCCCTTTCGTACCTTATTCCCCATTGGCCCATTTTTTCAATTATAAAGGAATTCCCAATACTATTCTGGCATGTCCAAAGGTCAGTTGTCAATCTCCTCTCCGGTACAGCTGGTGAATCTGGGAATCTTGAGGAAATGTTACAACTGCCTCATGTACACAGACAACCCTCTCCTCCTCCCAACAAATTCCAACACATGTGAGAGATGCAACCATATAGCCAAACTGGAGGCTAAGCTCTCTCAACTCAGTACTGGTGTAACCAGTCAGGAGGAGAAGGAAACCACACTCACTACAATTCCAGCCTCACATAGACCTACCACAACAGCAAACCAAACACATAAACATACAAAAACATATTCGGAGGCTCTAAATAAAAATCTGCCTAAGCAGCAGAGACCTCCAAAGCAGACACCCAAGCAACCGCTACCCCAAAACAAAACACGTGCAACACATAGCTCACAAAGCCAGTGTGCTGAACAGTCACAGCCCTTAAGGTTAAACAACACACCTGGATACACTTGTAATAGTTGACTCTATCGTCAGGCACACTGACGTCCTGCTCACTAGGCTGAACAAGGAGAAGATCACAGTGAGCTGCCTGTTGGGCGCTAGGATCCGCCACATAACACAAGCACTCAGGTCACTCCAAGGCAAGTACAAATATGACTCAGTCATTGTCCATGCTGGTGTTCATCACCTGACATGTACCTCCCTAGACTACATGAAAAGAGACATAGAGGAGCTCTCTGAGCATGTAGCCCAGGCTGGCATGACCCTGACCTTGAGTAGCTTCTTACCCTCACCAAGAATGATGCCACAATATGAAGACAAAATGATCAATTTCAACAATTGGCTTAAGTATTGGTGTCATTCAAAGGGGATCCAATGCCTGTCAGCCTGGGATGACATGCTCGACAAGCCACAATGCTTCACTAGGGACAGCTCGCACCTGTCACCCCTGGGCTTTCGGATATTGGCAAAGGCTCTTGCCACCCCCATAGTGCCTTTTTTAGGCAAGGCTCAAAAGACAAACCCACCACCATAGGTATCACAAGGGATAAGAAACTAAGAGTAATGCTACTCAATGCCAGAAGTCTAAACCTCAAGATGCACACACTCAAAAGTCTCCTTAGCATGGAGAACATTGATATCTGTGCAGTAACAGAAACCTGGTTCAAGGCTGATGAGAGCACCCCAGCACTACCAGGTTATACCTCATACCATGCTTTTCGGCCCCAAAACTTGGACCGAACCACAAAAGAAGGGGGAGTATCAATATTCGTCAAAGATACCCACACCTCCAGGTTGGTGGCACAGCATGAAGCATCAGAGATTATCCATGTGCAACTAACAGTGGGTAAAACTGCCTTCCAGTTTATAGCCTGCTACAGACCACCCTCCCAAACCCAGGAACCCCACTCGGCCTTCCTGAGAACACTGGAAAATATGAAGGTCTCTCCAAACACCATTATACTGGGCGACTTCAACTACCCAAACATAGACTGGGAGCATTACTCTAGCTCCAACACCCTAGCCCAAAGGTTCTTAGAATTTATAAACTCAAATGCTATGGAACAACTTGTTACCACTCCCACAAGAGGGGAAAACATACTGGACCTGATCATCACCAACATCGGGGCTCTATGCTCCAGACCAGAAGTGTATCCCTCACTGGTAAGATCAAACCATAAACTAATCTCACTGGATATTCACATCCCGACCCCACCCCCTGCCCAGAAAACCATAGTAAAAAACTTCTCTAAAGCAAATTTCACACTCCACAAAACTGAGGTGGAATCCTTCAAATCCCCCGGGCCTATGGAAAATACAGCCCAGACTGCAGAATCCTTTATAAACACATTCTATGAACACCTTTAGGAATACATGGATCATGCAATCCCAAATAAAACCAAGACCCAATCCTCCAAAGGCAGGTGTCCTGTCTGGTGGACCCCAGCCATAAACAAACTATACAATAGAAGGAGGAAGCTACTACTACGGGTTTTTGGTTTCATCTGAGGAAGGAAGGATACGAAGCCTTCCGAAAGTGTTTGTTTTATAATAAAAGTTCTTACGTTACTTTTTCAATTCCTGTGGCTCTGTTTTCACTCCGTGTCACATTTGGATTATTGCCGTTGTGATTTCAAAACCTGAGCAACAGCTTACTGTGGCAGTGCATTTTATCTGTGCAATAGTTTACTTTGGTGGTGTGTTTCCTCGGCGTTTTTGTGTTTTAGGAAGCTACTACATGATAGAGCAAAATCCCAAAAAGGGAAGGCATCTCTGATCAGTATTAGCAAAAAACTACGGGCACTCATAAAATCGTCTAAGGCCAGGTTCGAGAGAAAAATTGCACAGGACACTAAGGATAATCACAAGGCTTTCTTTAGTTATGTTAGGAACCTGGGTGGGAATTCCCAGATATGCTCAGAATTAGTCCAAAATGACAGAAATATACACCGAACCCACAGACATTGCCAACATCCTAGCTGACAGGTTCAGTGCAAACTTCTCCCCCTCCTCCCCACCAAAAGGGCAAATATCTATCCCAGCAGAGTGCTGCCCCCCTGACATCTCAGATGCTCATGAAAGAGCCACCCTCTCCAAAGCAAAAAACACAGCATCAATGGGACCAGACAGTGTCCCGGTCTGCGTCCTACATGAACTCCAAGAAGAGCTAAACCCAAACATAAAACTACTGTTCAATCTCAGCCTTACTACAGGATATGTACCCAAAGAGTGGCGTACAGCAGCAGTGGTCCCTCTCCACAAAGGTGGTGCCTCAACAGATTCTCGAAACTATCACCCCATAAGCCTGACTAGCTTGGTCTGCAAAGCTATGGAAAGGATCATCATGGACCACATAAATAAAGATATTGGGGACCTACAGACACTGGATCCGACCCAGTTCGGCTTTGTTAAGGGCAGATCCTGCCTCTTAAACCTGGTCAATTTCTTTGAAACAGTCACCAAGGCCATTGATGAGGGGAAGGTGGTCCACACAGCCTACCTGGACCTCGCAAAAGCCTTCGATACAATACCCCACTCGGGCATTATAGATAAGCTCACCAGCTTAAATATAAACCCCTATGTCACTAGGTGGGTTGCAAACTGGCTCAAGGACAGAACCCACATGGTTAGAATTGCTGGAGCCATGTCAGACTCCAAACCAGTTACAAGTGGTGTCCCACAAGGCTCAGTCCGGGGACCTCTCTTGTTCGGTATATATTTCTCGGAGGTACAGGCCAACACGGAAGGACTGTGGCTGACCAAGTTTGCAGATGACTGCAAACTGGGCGCCATAATCGACTCTCCAGCTGACACAAGCATCGTACAAAAGGGCCTCATAGAAACAGACAACTGGTGCCAGAGCCCTGGCCTCAAGCTAAACGCCAAAAAGTGTATAGTCATCCCCTTTGGCAAAAACAAAGTACCCACAAATTACCACATAGGTGGTAATCCATTAAGTATGGAAGAAGTAATTAGGGACCTGGGGACCAAAGTTGATAGCAATCTCTCATTTGAAAACCATGTGGCCAAAGTGGTTAGAAAAACATTTTATATAGCCCACCTAATCATGAAGGGATTTACATCTAGATCAGGGGAGGTCATCGTGCCTCTTTACTCATCCCTCATCAGGCCCATAATTTAGTACAATGCCCCTTTTGGGATGTACCTTACCAGACACCTGCAGCAACTGGAAAGACCCCAAAAGTACCTCACCAAGAGGATCATAGGTTCATAGGTTGGTACTAGGCTATCAGCCCTAGGGCCTATACAAGCCTAGCCATAACTATTCCCTGGCTATTTCTTCCCACATTATTTACTTTCCTGGACCCCTGTCTAGCAAGGCGACTGACGTGATCCCTGGGGTGAATTTCCTTTCTCCCATCCAATCGTCAAGGTTCCTCTTGAAGAGGTCCAAAGAGGCACTCTGCTTGACATGTATGGGCAATCTATTCCAGAGTCTGGGGAGTCTCTGGGTCAGGAACCTATCCCTCCAGCATGTTTTGTTTATTGTGATGACAAGGTTTAGATCCCTGGAGTGTGTAGCTCTGAGGGATTGGGATTTCTTTAAGTGTAGCATGTCCAATAGCTCTGGGTTTGACATGGCCTTGTATGTTAAGCAGAGATTGCCTCTGAGTAGACGATATGCGACAGAGTATAGCTGGAGTTTTTTAAGGCGGTCAGCGTAGGGCATCTGCTTTAGGCCTGTGATTCTTTTAGTTAGGTATTTCTGAGGCCTTTCCAGTTGTTGCAGATGTCTTGAGAGGTACATATCAAATGGGGCGTTGTATTCTATAATGGGTCTAATGAGGGATGAGTACAGTGGGACAATGACCTCCTTTTTTCTGGATGAAAAGCCCTTTGTGATGAGGTGTGCCACATAGAAGGATTTCCTGACTGTTGTGGCGATGTGGTTATCGAAGGTGAGACCACTGTCCACCTGTGTCCCTAAGTCTCCTATCACACTTTCTGTGTTTAGTGTACTGCCACCTATATGGTAATTCATGGATACAAAAGGCTCAAACAGATGCCATATGCTGCCCGGTTAAAGAAACTCCAGCTCTACTTAGTGGCATACCGCCTGCTCAGAGACGATCTGTGCCTGACGTATAAAGCCATGTCCAACCCGGAATTAATGGACATGCTGCACCTCAGAAAATCCAAATCCCATCGAGCTATGCACTCGAGAGACTTGAACCTCAGCAGTGAAATAAATAGGACATGCTGGAGGGACAGGTTCATAACCCAGAGGCTCCCTTCACTGTGGAATAAAATCCCAGTCCAGGTTAGGCAGAATCCCTCATTGACTCTCTTTAAGAGGAATCTTGATGAGTGGATGGGAGATCGTAGATTTACCCTGGGTATCACTTCTGTGTCACTGTTAGACAGAGGCACAGTATACTAACCTCGAAAAAGGGCATAGCAAAATTCATTTAAAATGGGTGGCGAAAGCCAAACACACTCTGGCTAGGCTTATAAATGCCCTAGGGCAGATAGCCTAGTATGAATCTATGAACCTATGGGAGAATCAAACCCTGCATCTTGTACTCATATGATGAGCACTTTAACCACTATGCCAACCTCCCTAATGCAAGTAGAAATAGTAATGTAAGAGTTGAATTAATGTAGGAGAAGATGGAGTTTTCCTTTAAAGGTTGAAGTTTGAACAGCAATAAAGAAGGGGGTGAGAAGATGAATTAGTGAATTAAGAGTTAACCAAATCACTGCCCTTTTTCCAAAGATATATGTGACTGTCATAATTAATTTTACAATGTTTCTCCAGTAGCAAATGGTGTTACTGAAGATCCGATTGATAATGGAGAATCATCTGTGACTAATGTGCTCTGCCATCATGGTTCTTGTTGTCTCACATGGTGAATAGATTTGCCAAAATTCCTTTTTTTACCAACAATACTAAGATGGTGGACATCTAAGTGTTGAGGGAAGTTCTCAGTGCAAATTTTAGTCTCAGCTTTCCTCTCCTGTCCAAATATCAGAATTGTACATTTATAGTGTAGTATACTATTCTGCTCTTGCCAAACAGAAACAGAACCCAAACATATGAATCATTGAGAAGTGCACACCCTACTCAAATGAATGGAGCTTGCTTATAAGAGCTATATAATTACTTACTAGGGTCTGATAACATATGAAGAAGTGACAGTCTGATTAATAACTGTTATTAATCAAAACAAAGCCTTTTCACAATCTCACAAGGAACTAATGATTAATTAAACTGCATGCAAATAATATATAAAAAGATGCATCAGGAACTTAAAGGGACAAATTGTTATTGTTTGCCTGTGTACACACCACAAAATGATACAGCAGGGATGAAAGCTCACCACAAAATGATACAGCAGGGATGAATCATTATTGTTTGCCTGTGTACTCACCACAAATGATACAGCAGAGATGAAGCATTATTGTTTGCCTGTGTACTCACCACAAAATGATACAGCAGGGATGAATCATTATTGTTTGCCTGTGTACTCACCACAAATGATACAGCAGGGATGAATCGTTATTATTTTCCTGTGTATGCACCACAAAATGATACAGCAGGAATGAAAGTTCACCACAAATGATACAGCAGGGATGAATCATTATTGTTCGCCTATGTACATAGGTTTATAAGTTGGTACTAGGCTATTGGCCCTACGGCCTATACTAGCCTAGCCATAACAATTCCCTGGCTATTTCTTCCAACACTATTTACTTCCCTGGACCCCTGTCTAGCAGGGATAAACAGCCTTTGCAGGTCTTGAACCCAAGACCCTGTACACTATAGTCACAGTAGTTAACCACTAAGCCATCACAGCATGCGAAAAAAATGAATAGCCTCTGCAAGGCTCAAACCCAGGACCCTGCACACCATACACAAAGTGATTTACCACTACGCCATGACAGATATACATAAATCTGATAACAAACAGCCTTTGCAATGCTCAAACCCAGGACCCTGCCTACCATAGCCAAAGTGATTTACCACTAAGCCATGTCAGATATGATGCACCACAAAATGATACAGCAGGGATGAATCGTTATTGTTTGCCTGTGTATGCACCACAAAATGATACAGCAGGGATGAATCATAATTGTTTGCCTGTGTACACACCACAAAATGATGCAGCAGGGATGAATCATTATTGTTTGCCTGTGAATGAAATACAAAATGATACAGCAGGGATGGATTGTTATTGTTTGCCTGTGTACGCACCACAAATGGTACAGCAGGGGATGAATCATTATTATTTGCCTGTGTACACACCACAAAATGATACAGCAGGGATGAATTGTTATTGTTTGCCTGTGTACGCACCACAAAATGATACAGCATGTTCTTTTCTTCTGCAGTGAATTCATTTCATACTTTGAACCCTAAGGCATCAAGGCTGGATGGAAGAGGAGCATTAAATTAAAAAAATGTATGAGCAGAGGATTGACATTTCACAAAACCCCCTTAAATCTGTTTGAAATGTGACCTGTTTACAGCTGATTTTGTTACTATGGGATTAACTACCTAAAATAATGACTCACTTATTTAACATGTTTTGAAGCTTGTATCCTGAGTAAATATCTCTTTGCTGTTGTTGAATTATTCACTTCTCTGCTAAACAATGCACGCACAAATATGTCACAGACTATTATTGCATTTGTGCATTAATTATCTGCCTCAGTTTGAATTTATTTTTTACATGGGCAGACCCCACACTGTTAATACTGAAATGTGCTGCTCTGTTTGAAAATGGTAATTTTGTAATTCAGTCTAATGTGCTGCATGCTACATACTGCTACACTGTAACTGCTGCATGCTACATACTGCTACACTGTAACTGCTGCATGCTACATACTGCTACACTGTAACTGCTGCATGCTACATAATGCTACACTGTAACTGCTGCATGCTACATACTGCTACACTGTAACTGCTGCATGCTACATACTACTACACTGTAACTAGTCTTTTGGTTCACCACCACTCACTGCATGACTTTATGATTAAATGCATCATTGCCTACCAGCATTTAACAGGCCTTTTTGATGAATTAGCAACTGACAATTGCATGATCTGCGATCTGTACTGTGATAGATCACTATCATTTTGGTTACAGAATTGTTTTCACTGACAGGTGGCATGATACTGAAGCATTTACTTATGTGTTTTTGCTTATATGCAGCTATAGTATCTGTTAATTATCTTTAACCCCATCTGCAACAATATTACACGCAACCATTTTACGTCTTACAATGCTGATGTTTGTTTGGGGTCTCCTATTGTTGTTCCTTCTCTTTGATCTCTGTTCTGGTGGGTTCATTGGTTCCTAGATTAGTACTCGGCTAACTGCCCTTGTGAGCCATTTGAAGCCTAGCCAATTATCCTTTGTGAGGCTCAAACCCTGCACCTTGTGTTTGTAAGGCAAACACCTTAGCCATTAAGCCACCCTCCTGCATGATGTTTCAGTCTACCAAACCTTGGTGTCCATTCTTGGATAACTCTTCCCCAGTTCTTTCAGCTGTAAGTGCACCTTGTAGTTTATGGTTTTAAGATCTCTTAACATTTAGCCATAATGTGTTCTTCACACAATAAATAGGTCTATTTAAAGGAACCATTCTCTGCTGCAGCTTATATTACCATACACTACCGTACTGTATTTTCCTGACCGTCAATGTCCTCAGTACTTCTGTTGTGGTGCACCAGAGGTGGAAGCCATTAATAGCCTGCAACAATTAACCCACTTCCTCATCCCCAAGGACACTGAGCCTCCAACAGGACCATAGAGCTCTGTTGTGGAATGAACAAAATGGACAATATGATCTTACTTATAAGGGAGCTGCTAAAAGCTCCAGCATTTTAAAAATGTATCAGTGGCTCTTCCATTAGCACAGGTCAACACATTGTGATCCGTTATTTATGATATGCGGTTCATGACTGTTGATACAGATTAGAGATTCTGACAAATTTATTATATGCCATTTATCCTTTATTATACTGAGTCATAGATATTCCAAGGCCACTGAGCCTCATGACCATTCTTGCCTTGCTATTCCCTTCTTCAGACAGCACATATTTTATCCAAGAGGACCATAACACTCAGTCCTGGAGTTAACTTGTGTCATCTAGGTTATGTTTAAAGGAAGATGGTGAGTTGCATGCTTAACATACACTGGAAGTTTATTCCAGAGTTTTGGGAGGTGCTGGGTTATAAACCAGTCCCTCCATTATGTTTTATTTACCTATTTGTGAAACTTTAGGTCCCTCACTCTAGTCCTGGAGGAGATATTGAACTTGCTGAGAGACAGAAGGTCCAATGCAATCTAGTCTCTAATGGCACATTAAGAGAGACAGAGATCTCTCCTCATAACTCTATAAGATGTGGGATAAAGGGATAGAGATTTCAGCATCTCTTAATAGCTGAGGGACTTTAGGCCTGTGGATCTTTAGGTTAGGGGCCTTTGGGGTCTTTCTGATTGTTTGATATGCTTGCTAAATGCCGAGAATAAGGGAGGGGTTCCCACTTTAGACCGTGATGATATTCTGCTAGCTCTAAGGTTGGCTAAATAAAAAATGTCCTGGCAACCGTGGTTACATAATGCTGATAAGAGAGGGAGTTATCAACCTAGCCACCTAGGTCTCTGACTATATTTTCATTTGTAGTGGTGTGCTGCCTATACAGTATGGGTGGAATTGTCCACTAACAGTGATGATACAAGCTTTAGCTTTTAGTCTGAGCTTATTTTTACTACACCAAGGGAGTACTTGGGAGAGTTCATTTCCAGAAGGTTTTGTGTATCATGAGGTGACTTAACAATTCCAATTTGCAATCATCTACAAACTTTGTTAGGTCCCTGGTTCTAATACTGATAGAACTATTGTACTTAAGGACAAACAGGCAGTCCAGGACATGCGGGTCTCTAATGGTTGGGGTCAAGTTTAACAGGATTCTTGATATCACAGTTTATGAGGTTAGTGATAATACATATATGCCTTTGCAGATGAGACTTGTAAGGAGGATAATTCTGGAATTACCTGGATTGGTTTTAAGGCCAGCCTTATGGAGGGACATCACCCCTGCTTTGCATCACTCCTCAGGGACAAAACCGTAGCTAAACATAAGTTCAACAGTTTAAGCATGTCTGTAATGGCATGTTAAACATTATTAATTAAGCAACCAGGTATATTGTCGGGTCGGAAGGAGGAAGTACTTTTGGTTTTATTTAGCACTTCCTGAAAATGATCTTTATATATACTTGGGGTAGTAAGGAATTCAGGTACTTTGGAACTTTGAATAGAAATCTCAGGGGTAAAGAGGGCACTAGATTTGTCTGCAATGCTATTTGTAATGTCATTGGGGTCAGAATAGGATGCCCAATTGTCAATACATTCTGACCAATGCAGGGTATTGTTTTTTAGTTTTTTTAACATAGCCAAAGAAGGCTTTAATTATTTTTAGTTTCAGTCACAAGCCTAAGATCATGGGCTCTATTAGTTGGTCTAATAGAATTATTCATTTTTATGCAATGTTTTTGATATTATCCTTAAGAAGTTTTGATATTGGATCTATTAAATAATTTAAGGAGTTTGTTGCATGGTATATTTATGCTGGTGGAATACCATAGTGGCTTGTTTTTGAATTTCCCATGATCCTTGGTTTTGGTAGGGATTGCTAACTCTATGACCTTTTCTTATGTGGTATATAATTCATCAATGAAACTTACAACTGTGTTAAGGTCTGAAAAGGTGCAGTCATAAGTGAATTTTTAGGTTTCATCACATAATAGGTTAAGGTTTGCATGTTTGTAGTCCTTAAATTCAATAGGATTTGCTGTTGGAACTTTTTAGAGTTTAAAGCAGAAGGCCAAAATGTCATAGTCAGACATCACTGGGGAAGGACACACCAGAAAAGTAGTTCATGAGGCAGCCATATTTGTAAGAATCAGGTCAAGGATTCTATGCCCTCTACTAGGTTTATTTATCAGCTGCTCAAGGATAATTTTTGTTTATTAAGTTAAGGAATTTTGGGGCATAGCCTACATTGGAGCTATAGGTGTCCCTGTTTAATGAAGGTAATTAAAGCCACCCAAAAAAAGGAAGTCTTTGCTGATAGGAAGATAATTTAGAACACTGAGGAATCTTACATGGTCATAAAGCAATAGTGTGGTAAGGGGAAGGGTGAAGGGGAAATTTCCCAGGGTGCAAAGTGTTAGGGACATGATAAAGAGCTCCACTTTTTTATGTAGTAAAATGCTGATACAGAAAGGCATCTGAGTTCGACTTTTTTTTTTTTTTGCTCATTGTTGAAGACACAGGCCTGTGGATTGGCTGTTGTTCTGGGCACTAGATGAGATGGCTAAGAGTCTGTCATTAAGAGACAAAGAAGGTGTTCTGTGACAAGCTATTAGATGAGAATTAATCACACTTAGCATGAGCTGTAATTTAATCAGTTCAGTTTGTGAGTCCCTAACGATCTGCATGGAGGTATTCTGCACCTTAACAAATATGGAAACTTCATCACAGTTGCCACTGGGCTTAAGGTCATGAAAACAGCAAAACCTTGCTGCTGTGAAGATATGGATATTTTCCAAATGTAAGAATGCCTCAAGACCAGTCAGTTTATTGTTTAGAGTTTTGGTATTAAGGAGACACCCCTTAATGTGATCCAGTTTTGGATTCTGATGCATTAGTTATTATATGCTGTTTTTCCTGCTAATACAGATTGAATGATTTATTAAATGTTGTTGATGCTTGTTCATTACTGATTCTGATGAATATATTATATGCTGTTTATGGCTCATGATGTTCACGTGAGAAAGTAAATACTATTAAACAAGACGTTCTAATGTGCGCATCACTCCGTAGGTATGAATTTTGAAAAATCAGCACATCGAAAACGCAATGCCTAAATGTTTGCACAAGTTGGAGGTAACTGTGTTGCTCAGAGGTGTATCATTTTTAAAATAGATAAATTTGGTTTAGTGTAGTAAAGGGAAATGTGTATTATATAATGCAGACATTTTCATATCATGAAATGTCGAACATTTCCATTTTAAAAAATGGCATCTATTGATTTAGTGTTAAATCTCTGTCTGTGTTGTATGGTGCAGGACTAGGTCTGAATACGTATGTAAATAATGCCAGGACAGCTGAACACAGCTGGAGGCTAGGTAAAGCTATGTTAACCTAAGGTTGCTTGTATCCATTTTTGGACTACATTGGTAATCTCTGACACTACCATGAGCACAGACCTCTAGACAGCATAATTCAAAGGATCAAAGGAGCACAGACACCCCCCGCCCCAGGAGCGGTTAAAGTCTAACCCTGAAAATGAGCACATATTCCTCTAAACTGCCCATATGTGTGCATATGTCTGTGTGTGTGACAGGATGGACTGGCATCCCATTTAGTATTTTCCCTGCCTTGTGTCCACTATTTGCCCGAATAGCCTGTGGCTTCTTATGACCCCCTGCGCATAATGAAATGAGTAATGGAGATTGATTGAATGGATTTCATTTATTACTTCTGAAACACTGGAATTGTTTTACCTTCAAAAAGCTGGAAACCAGTATTAAAGTCTCAGAAATATCTGAGGTGAAACTTTCCACTGTCTTGTATTTCTAAATGAATGACTCTTTACTGAAAGTCAGTGTCTGATTGTACAAGGCTGAAACATCAGGGAGTTACACCAGGCTGAAACATCAGGGGGTTACACCAGGCTGAAACATCAGGGGGTTACACCAGGACTATGTTACTCAAGAAATGAAGCAACAGAAGTGGGTAGGCTCAGTGGTTTAAGTTCTCTGCCTCACAGGTTCAGGGTTCAATCTTAACTTCAGGTTGCTGTGCACAGTTTGTAAATTCTCCCCATTTTTGTGTGGATTTTGGGCAAACGCGTAAGTTTCCTCACAC
>NC_056736.1:759827160-759904660 GCF_019279795.1 Protopterus annectens
GCTTGTGCAATGAACAGAATTGACTTATATGTAGGCATCAATGCTTGTGTACACAGCAGCTTGTCTATAGAACTGAATTCACTTATGTGTAGACATCCATGCTTATGCACATAGCAGCTTGTGTATAGAACAGAATTCACTTATGTGCAGGCATCCATGCTTGTGTGCACAGCAGCTTGTGTACAGAACAGAATTCACTAACATGTAGGCATCCATGCTTGTGTGCACAGCAGCTTGTCTATAGAATAGAATTCACTTATGTGTAGGCATCCATGCTTGTGTGCACAACAGCTTGTGTACAGAACAGTATTCACTTATGTGCAGGCATCCATGCTTGTGTGCACAGCAGCTTGTGTATAGAACAGAATTCACTTATGTGTAGGAATCCATGCTTGTGTGCACAACAGCTTGTGTATAGAACATAATTCACTTATGTGCATGCATCCATGCCTGTGTGCACAGCAACTTGTGTACATAACAAAATTCACTAATGTGTAGGCATCCATGCTCATGTGCACAGCAGCTTGTGTATAGAATAGAATTCACTTATGGGTAGGCATCCATGCTTGTGTGCACAGCAGCTTGTGTATAGAACAGAATTCACTTATGTGTAGGCATCCATGCTTGTGTGCACAGCAGCATGTGTATAGAACATAATTCACTTATGTGCATGCATCCATGCCTGTGTGTACAGCAACTTGTGTACATAACAGAATTCACTAATGTGTAGGCATCCATGCTCATGTGCACAGCAGCTTGTGTATAGAATAGAATTCACTTATGGGTAGGTATCCATGCTTGTGTGCACAGCAGCTTGTCTATAGAACAGAATTCACTTATATGTAGGTATCCATGCTTGTGTGCACAACAGCTTGTGTATAGAACAGAATTCACTTATATGCAGGCATCCATGCTTGTATGCACAGCAGCTTGTCTATAGAATAGAATTCACTTATGTGTAGGCATCCATGCTTGTATGCACAGCAACTTGTATATAGAACAGAATTTCCTTATGTGCAGGCATCCATGCTTGTGTGCACAACAGCTTGTATATAGAACAGAATTCACTTATGTGCAGGCATCCATGCTTGTGTGCACAGCAGCTTGTATATAGAACAGAATTCACTTATGTGCAGGCATCCATGCTTGTGTGCACAGCAGCTTGTGTATAGAACAGAATTCAGTTATGTGTAGGCATCCATGCTTCTGTGCACAGCAGCTTGTATATAGAACAGAATTTGCTTATGTGCAGGCATCCATGCTTGTGTGCACAGCAGCTTGTATATAGAACAGAATTCACTTATGTGCAGGCATCCATGCTTATGTGCAAAGCAGCTTGTCTATAGAACAGAATTCATTTATGGGTTGGCATCCATGGTTGTGTGTGCAGCAGCTTGTGTATAGTACAGAATTCACTTATGTGCAGGCATCCATGCTTATGTGCACAGCAGCTTGTACATAAAACAGAATTCAATTTTGTGTAGGCATCCATGCTTATGTGCACAGCAGCTTGTATATAGAACAGAATTCACTTATATGCACGCATCCATGCTTGTGTACACAGCAGCTTGTATATAGAACATAATTCACTTATGTTCAGGCATCCATGCTTGCATGCACAGCAGCGTGTATATAGAACAGAATTCACTTATGTGTAGGCATTCATGCTTCTGTGCATAGCAGCTTGTGTATAGAATAGAATTCACTTATGTGTAGGCATCCATGCTTATGTGCACAGCAGCTTGTCTATAGAACAGAATTCACTTATGTGTAGGCATCCATGCTTGGGTGCACAGCAGCTTGAATATAGAACAGAATTCAGTAATGTGTAGGGATCCATGCTTGTGTGCACAGCAGCTTATGTACAGAACAGAATTCACAAATGTGTAGGCATCCATGCTTGTGTGCAGAGCAGCTTGTGTATAGAATAGAATTTACTTATGTGCAGGCATCCATGCTTATGTGCACAGCAGCCTGTATATAGATCAGAATTCACATATGTGTAGGCATCCAAGCTTCTGTGCACAGCAGCTTGTCTATAGAACAGAATTCACTTATGTGTTGGCATCCATGGTTGTGTGCACAGCAGCTTGTGTATAGAACAGAATTCACTTATGGGCAGGCATCCATGCGTATGTGCACAGCAACTTGTGTATAGAACAGAATTCACTTATGTGCAGGCATCCATGCTTATGTGCTCAGCAGCTTGTATATAGAAAAGAATTAACTTATGTGATGGCATCCATGGTTGTGTGCACAGCAGCTTGTGTACAGAACAGAATTCACTTATGTGTAGGCATCCATGCTTGTGTGCACATCAGCTTGTGTATAGAACAGAATTCATTTATGTGTAGGCATACATGCTTATGCATGCAGCAGCTTGTGTATAGAAGAGAATTCACTTACGTGCAGGCATCCATGCTTGAGTGTGCAGCAGCTTGTGTACAGAACAGAATTCACTAATGTGTACGCATCAATGCTTGCATGCACAGCAGCTTGTGCATTGAACAGAATTGACTTATATGTAGGCATCAATGCTTGTGTACACAGCAGCTTGTCTATAGAACCGAATTCACTTATGTGTAGGCATCCATGCTTATGCACATAGCAGCTTGAGTACAGAACAGAATTCACTTATGTGCAGGCATCCATGCTTGTGTGCACAGCAGCTTGCGTACAGAACAGAATTCACTAACGTGTAGGCATCCATGCTTGTGTGCACAGCAGCTTGTCTATAGAATAGAATTCACTTATGTGTAGGCATCCATGCTTGTGTGCACAACAGCTTGTGTACAGAACAGTATTCACTTATATGCAGGCATCCATGCTTGTGTGCACAGCAGCTTGTGTATAGAACAGAATTCACTTATGTGTAGGCATCCATGCTTGTGTGCACAGCAGCTTGTGTATAGAACATAATTCACTTATGTGCATGCATCCATGCCTGTGTGCACAGCAACTTGTGTACATAACAAAATTCACTAATGTGTAGGCATCCATGCTCATGTGCACAGCAGCTTGTGTATAGAATAGAATTCACTTATGGGTAGGCATCCATGCTTGTGTGCACAGCAGCTTGTGTATAGAACATAATTCACTTATGTGCATGCATCCATGCCTGTGTGCACAGCAACTTGTGTACATAACCAAATTAACTAATGTGTAGGCATCCATGCTCATGTGCACAGCAGCTTGTGTATAGAATAGAATTCACTTATGGGTAGGCATCCATGCTTGTGTGCACAGCAGCGTGTGTACAGAATATAATTCACTTATGTGCATGCATCCATGCCTGTGTGCACAGCAACTTGTGTACATAACAGAATTCATTAATGTGTAGGTATCCATGCTCATGTGCACAGCAGCTTGTGTATAGCATAGAATTCACTTATGGGTAGGCATCCATGCTTGTGTGCACAGCAGCTTGTCTATAGAACAGAATTCACTTATATGTAGGTATCCATGCTTGTGTGCACAACAGTTTGTGTATAGAACAGAATTCACTTATGTGCAGGCATCCATGCTTGTATGCACAGCAGCTTGTCTATAGAATAGAATTCACTTATGTGTAGGCATCCATGCTTGTATGCACAGCAACTTGTATATAGAACAGAATTTGCTTATGTGCAGGCCTCCATGCTTGTGTGCACAACAGCTTGTATATAGAACAGAATTCACTTATGTGCAGGCATCCATGCTTGTGTGCACAGCAGCTTGTGTATAGAACAGAATTCAGTTATGTGTAAGCATCCATGCTTCTGTGCACAGCAGCTTGTATATAGAACAGAATTCGCTTATGTGCAGGCATCCATGCTTGTGTGCACAGCAGCTTGTATATAGAACAGAATTCACTTATGTGCAGGCATCCATGCTTATGTGCAAAGCAGCTTGTCTATAGAACAGAATTCACTTATGGGTTGGCATCCATGGTTGTGTGCAGCAGCTTGTGTATAGTACAGAATTCACTTATGTGCAGGCATCCATGCTTATGTATACAGCAGCTTGTATATAGAACATAATTCACTTATGTTCAGGCATCCATGCTTGCATGCACAGCAGTGTGTATATAGAACAGAATTCACTTATGTGTAGGCATTCATGCTTCTGTGCATAGCAGCTTGTGTATAGAATAGAATTCACTTATGTGTAGGCATCCATGCTTATGTGCACAGCAGCTTGTCTCTAGAACATAATTCACTTATGTGCAGGCATCCATGCTTGTGTGCACAGCAGCTTGTGTATAGAACAGAATTCAGTTATGTGTAGGCATCCATGCTTCTGTGCACAGCAGCTTGTATATAGAACAGAATTCGCTTATGTGCAGGCATCCATGCTTGTGTGCACAGCAGCTTGCATATAGAACAGAATTCACTTATGTGCAGGCATCCATGCTTATGTGCAAAGCAGCTTGTATATAGAACAGAATTCATTTATGGGTTGGCATCCATGGTTGTGTGTGCAGCAGCTTGTGTATAGTACAGAATTCACTTATGTGCAGGCATCCATGCTTATGTGCACAGCAGCTTGTATATAGAACAGAATTCACTTATGTGTTGGCATCCATGGTTGTGTGCACAGCAGCTTGTATATAGAACAGAATTCACTTATATGCACGCATCCATGCTTGTGTACACAGCAGCTTGTATATAGAACATAATTCACTTATGTTCAGGCATCCATGCTTGCATGCACAGCAGCGTGTATATAGAACAGAATTCACTTATGTGTAGGCATTCATGCTTCTGTGCATAGCAGCTTGTGTATAGAATAGAATTCACTTATGTGTAAGCATCCATGCTTATGTGCACAGCAGCTTGTCTATAGAACAGAATTCACTTATGTGTAGGCATCCATGCTTGTGTGCACAGCAGCTTGAATATAGAACATAATTCAGTAATGTGTAGGCATCCATGCTTGTGTGCACAGCAGCTTATGTACAGAACAGAATTCTCAAATGTGTAGGCATCCATGCTTTTGTGCAGAGCAGCTTGTGTATAGAACAGAATTTACTTATGTGCAGGCATCCATGCTTATGTGCACAGCAGCTTGTATATAGATAAGAATTCCCATATGTGTAGGCATCCAAGCTTCTGTGCACAGCAGCTTGAATATAGAACATAATTCACTTATGTTCAGGCATCCATGCTTGCATGCACAGCAGCGTGTATATAGAACAGAATTCACTTATGTGTAGGCATTCATGCTTCTGTGCATAGCAGCTTGTGTATAGAATAGAATTCACTTATGTGTAGGCATCCATGCTTATGTGCACAGCAGCTTGTCTATAGAACAGAATTCACTTATGTGTAGGCATCCATGCTTGTGTGCACAGCAGCGTGTATATAGAACAGAATTCACTTATGTGCAGGCATCCATGCTTATGTGCACAGCAGCTTCTATATAGAACAGAATTCGCTTATGTGCAGGCATCCATGCTTATGTGCTCAGCAGCTTGTAAATAGAAAAGAATTAACTTATGTGATGGCATCCATGGTTGTGTGCACAGCAGCTTGTGTACAGAACAGAATTCACTTATGTGTAGGCATCCATGCTCGTGTGCACATCAGCTTGTGTATAGAACATAATTGACTTATATGTAGGCATCAATGCTTGTGTACACAGCAGCTTGTCTATAGAACCGAATTCACTTATGTGTAGACATCCATGCTTATGCACATAGCAGCTTGTGTATAGAACAGAATTCACTAACGTGTAGGCATCCATGCTTGTGTGCACAGCAGCTTGTCTATAGAATAGAATTCACTTATGTGTAGGCATCCATGCTTGTGTGCACAACAGCTTGTGTACAGAACAGTATTCACTTATGTGCAGGCATCCATGCTTGTGTGCACAGCAGCTTGTGTATAGAACAGAATTCACTTATGTGTCGGCATCCATGCTTGTGTGCACAGCAGCTTGTGTATAGAACATAATTCACTTATGCGCATGCATCCATGCCTGTGTGCACAGCAACTTGTGTACATAACAAAATTCACTAATGTGTAGGCATCCATGCTCATGTGCACAGCAGCTTGTGTATAGAATAGAATTCACTTATGGGTAGGCATCCATGCTTGTGTGCACAGCAGCTTGTGTATAGAACAGAATTCATTTATGTGTAGGCATCCATGCTTGTGTGCACAGCAGCGTGTGTATAGAACATAATTCACTTATGTGCAGGCATCCATGCTTGTGTGCACAGCAGCTTGTGTATAGAACAGAATTCACTTATGTGCAGGCATCCATGCTTATGTGCTCAGCAGCTTGTATATAGAAAAGATATAACTTATGTGATGGCATCCATGGTTGTGTGCACAGCAGCTTGTGTATAGAACAGAATTCACTGATGTGCAGGCATCCATGCGTATGTGCACAGCAGCTTGTGTATAGAACAGAATTCAGTTATGTGTAGGCATCCATGCTTGTGTGCACAGCAGCGTGTGTATAGAACATAATTCACTTATGTGCATGCATCCATGCCTGTGTGCACAGCAACTTGTGTACATAACAGAATTCACTAATGTGTAGGCATCCATGCTCATGTGCACAGCAGCTTGTGTATAGAATAGAATTCACTTATGGGTAGGCATCCATGCTTGTGTGCACAGCAGCTTGTCTATAGAACAGAATTCACTTATATGTAGGTATCCATGCTTGTGTGCACAACAGCTTGTGTATAGAACAGAATTCACTTATGTGCAGGCATCCATGCTTGTATGCACAGCAGCTTGTCTATAGAATAGAATTCACTTATGTGTAGGCATCCATGCTTGTATGCACAGCAACTTGTATATAGAACAGAATTTGCTTATGTACAGGCATCCATGCTTGTGTGCACAACAGCTTGTGTATAGAACAGAATTCACTTATGTGCAGGCATCCATGCTTGTGTGCACAGCAGCTTGTATATAGAACAGAATTCACTTATGTGCAGGCATCCATGCTTGTGTGCACAGCAGCTTGTGTATAGAACAGAATTCAGTTATGTGTAGGCATCCATGCTTCTGTGCACAGCAGCTTGTATATAGAACAGAATTTGCTTATGTGCAGGCATCCATGCTTCTGTGCACAGCAGCTTGTATTTAGAACAGAATTCACTTATGTGCAGGCATCCATGCTTATGTGCAAAGCAGCTTGTCTATAGAACAGAATTCAGTTATGGGTTGGCATCCATGGTTGTGTGTGCAGCAGCTTGTGTATAGTACAGAATTCACTTATGTGCAGGCATCCATGCTTATGTGCACAGCAGCTTGTACATAAAACAGAATTCACTTATGTGTTGGCATCCATGGTTGTCTGCACAGCAGCTTGTATATAGAACAGAATTCTATTATGTGCACACATCCATGCTTGTGTACACAGCAGCTTGTATATAGAACATAATTCACTTATGTTCAGGCATCCATGCTTGCATGCACAGCAGCGTGTATATAGAACAGAATTCACTTATGTGTAGGCATTCATGCTTCTGTGCATAGCAGCTTGTGTATAGAATAGAATTCACTTATGTGTAGGCATCCATGCTTATGTGCACAGCAGCTTGTCTATAGAACAGAATTCACTTATGTGTAGGCATCCATGCTTGTGTGCACAGCAGCTTGAATATAGAACATAATTCAGTAATGTGTAGGCATCCATGCTTGCGTGCACAGCAGCTTATGTACAGAACAGAATTCACAAATGTGTAGGCATCCATGCTTGTGTGCAGAGCAGCTTGTGTATAGAACAGAATTCACTTATGTGCAGGCATCCATGCTTATGTGCACAGCAGCTTGTATATAGATCAGAATTCACATATGTGTAGGCATCCAAGCTTCTGTGCACAGCAGCTTGAATATAGAACATAATTCACTTATGTTCAGGCATCCATGCTTGCATGCACAGCAGCGTGTACATAGAACAGAATTCACTTATGTGTAGGCATTCATGCTTCTGTGCATAGCAGCTTGTGTATAGAATAGAATTCACTTATGTGTAGGCATCCATGCGTATGTGCACAGCAGCTTCTATATAGAACAGAATTCACTTATGTGATGGCATCCATGGTTGTGTGCACAGCAGCTTGTGTACAGAACAGAATTCACTTGTGTGTAGGCATCCATGCTCGTGTGCACATCAGCTTGTGTATAGAACAGAATTCATTTATGTGTAGGCATACATGCTTATGCACACAGCAGCTTGTGTATAGAAGAGAATTCACTTACGTGCAGGCATCCATGCTTGAGTGCGCAGCAGCTTGTGTATAGAACAGAATTCACTTATGTGCAGGCATCCATGCTTGTGTGCACAGCAGCTTGTGTACAGAACAGAATTCACTAACGTGTAGGCATCCATGCTTGTGTGCACAGCAGCTTGTCTATATAGAATAGAATTCACTTATGTGTAGGCATCCATGCTTGTGTGCACAACAGCTTGTGTACAGAACATTATTCACTTATGTGCAGGCATCCATGCTTGTATGCACAGCAGCTTGTGTATAGAACAGAATTCACTTATGTGTAGGCATCCATGCTTGTGTGCACAGCAGCTTGTGTATAGAACATAATTCACTTATGCGCATGCATCCATGCCTGTGTGCACAGCAACTTGTGTACATAACAAAATTCACTAATGTGTAGGCATCCATGCTCATGTGCACAGCAGCTTGTGTATAGAATAGAATTCACTTATGTGCAGGCATCCATGCTTGTGTGCACAGCAGCTTGTATATAGAACAGAACTCACTTATGTGCAGGCATCCATGCTTGTGTGCACAGCAGCTTGTGTATAGAACAGAATTCAGTTATGTGTAGGCATCCATGCTTCTGTGCACAGCAGCTTGTATATAGAACGGAATTTGCTTATGTGCAGGCATCCATGCTTATGTGCAAAGCAGCTTGTCTATAGAACAGAATTCACTTATGTGTTGGCATCCATGGTTGTGTGCACAGCAGCTTGTGTATAGTACAGAATTCACTTATGTGCAGGCCTCCATGCTTATGTGCACAGCAGCTTGTGTATAGTACAGAATTCACTTATGTGCAGGCATCCATGCTTATGTGCACAGCAGCTTGTACATAAAACAGAATTCACTTATGTGTTGGCATCCATGGTTGTCTGCACAGCAGCTTGTATATAGAACAGAATTCTATTATGTGCACACATCCATGCTTGTGTACACAGCAGCTTGTATATAGAACAGAATTCACTTATGTTCAGGCATCCATGCTTGCATGCACAGCAGCGTGTATATAGAACAGAATTCACTTATGTGTAGGCATTCATGCTTCTGTGCACAGCAGCTTGTCTATAGAACAGAATTCACTTAAGTGTAGGCATCCATGCTTGTGTGCACAGCAGCTTGAATATAGAACATAATTCAGTAATGTGTAGGCATCCATGCTTGCGTGCACAGCAGCTTATGTACAGAACAGAATTCACAAATGTGTAGGCATCCATGCTTGTGTGCAGAGCAGCTTGTGTATAGAACAGAATTTACTTATGTGCAGGCATCCATGCTTGTGTGCAGAGCAGCTTTTGTATAGAACAGAATTTACTTATGTGCAGGCATCCAAGCTTCTGTGCACAGCAGCTTGTCTATAGAACAGAATTCACTTATGTGTTGGCATCCATGGTTGTGTGCACAGCAACTTGTGTATAGAACAGAATTCACTTATGTGTAGGCATCCATGCTTGTGTGCACAGCAGCTTGTGTATAGAACAGAATTCACTTATGTGCAGGCATCCATGCTTATGTGCACAGCAGCTTCTATATAGAACAGAATTCACTTATGTGTTGGCATCCATGGTTGTGTGCACAGCAACTTGTGTATAGAACAGAATTCACTTATGGGCAGGCATCCATGCATGTGCACAGCAGCTTGTGTATAGAACAGAATTCACTTATGTGCAGGCATCCATGCTTATGTGCTCAGCAGCTTGTATATAGAAAAGAATTAACTTATGTGATGGCATCCATGGTTGTGTGCACAGCAGCTTGTATACAGAACAGAATTCATTTATGTGTAGGCATCCATGTTTATGTGCACAGCAGCTTGTGTACAGAACAGAATTCACTTATGTGTAGGCACCCATGCTTATGTGCACAGCAGCTTGTCCATAGAACAGAGTTCACTTATGTGTAGGCGTCCATGCTTGTGTGCACAGCAGCTTGTATATAGAACAGAATTCAGTTATGTGTAGGCATTCATGCTTGTGTGCACAACAGCTTGTTTATAGAACAGAATTCAGTTATGTGTAGGCATTCATGCTTCTGTGGACAGCATCTTGTATTTGTGTCTTTCGGCTTTTCCCGGTTAGGGGTCACCACAGCAGAACTCCGGTCCGGTAATGATGGGCAGTAGATTTTTATGTACTGGCTTGCAGGGCCTAATGCACAACTTTCAATGAAGGAATTCCCATTCACACATGTCGACACACAGAAGACGCTGTAACTGAGAATAGAACGGGCAACATCTAACTGTGAGGTGACAATGCTACCATATAGGACAGAATTCACTTATGTGCAGGCATCTATGCTTATGTGCACAGCAGCTTGTCTATAGAACAGAATTCACTTATGTGTAGGCATCCATGCTTATGTGCACAGCAGCTTGTATATAGAACATAATTCACATATGTGTAGGCATCCAAGCTTCTGTGCACAGCAGCTTGTCTATAGAACAGAATTCACTTATGTGTAGGCATTCATGCTTCTGTGCGCAGCAGCTTGTATATAGAACAAAATTCACTTATGTGTAGGCATTCATGCTTATGTGCACAGTGGCTTGTCTATAGAATAGAATTCACTTATGTGTAGGCATCAATGCTTGTGTGCACAGCAGCTTGTATATAGAACATAATCCACTTATGTGTAGGCATTCATGCTTATGTGCACAGCAGCTTGTATATAGAATATAATTCAGTTATGTGTAGGCATCCATGCTTATGTGCACAACAGCGTGTCTACAGAACAGAATTCAGTTATGTGTAGGCATCTATGCTTGTGTGCACAGCAGCTTGTGTATAGAAGAGAATTCACTTATGTGCAGGCATCCATGCTTATGTGCACAGCAGCTTGTATATAGAACAGAATTCACTTATGTGTTGGCATCCATGGTTGTGTGTGCAGCAGCTTGTGTATAGATCAGAATTCACTTATGTGCAGGCATCCATGCTTATGTGCACAGCAGCTTGTCTATAGAACAGAATTCACTTATGTGCAGTCATCCATGCTTATGTGCTAGCAGCTTATGTATAGAACAGAATTCACTTATGTGTTGACATCCATGGTTGTGTGCGCAGCAGCTTGTGTATAGATCAGAATTCACTTATGTGCAGGCATCCATGCTTATGTGCACAGCAGCTTGTGCATAGAACAGAATTCACTTATGAGCAGGCATCCATGCGTATGTGCACAGCAGCTTGTGTATAGAACAGAATTCACTTATGTGCAGGCATCCATGCTTGTGTGCACAGCAGCTTGTATATAGAACAGAATTCACTTATGTGCAGGCATCCATGCTTGTGTGCACAGCAGCTTGTGTATAGAACAGAATTCAGTTATGTGTAGGCATCCATGCTTGTGTGCACAGCAGCTTGTATATAGAACAGAATTCACTTATGTGCAGGCATCCATGCTTGTGTGCACAGCAGCTTGTGTATAGAACAGAATTCAGTTATGTGTAGGCATCCATGCTTCTGTGCACAGCAGCTTGTATATAGAACAGAATTCACTTATGTTCAGGCATCCATGCTTGCATGCACAGCAGCGTGTACATAGAACAGAATTCACTTATGTGTAGGCATTCATGCTTCTGTGCATAGCAGCTTGTGTATAGAATAGAATTCACTTATGTGTAGGCATCCATGCGTATGTGCACAGCAGCTTCTATATAGAACAGAATTCACTTATGTGATGGCATCCATGGTTGTGTGCACAGCAGCTTGTGTACAGAACAGAATTCACTTATGTGTAGGCATCC
Source organism: Protopterus annectens (assembly GCF_019279795.1). Classification (NCBI taxonomy): domain Eukaryota; kingdom Metazoa; phylum Chordata; order Ceratodontiformes; family Protopteridae; genus Protopterus; species Protopterus annectens. The sequence continues at coordinate 759,839,124 of NC_056736.1, forward strand.
ATGCTCGTGTGCACATCAGCTTGTGTATAGAACAGAATTCATTTATGTGTAGGCATACATGCTTATGCACACAGCAGCTTGTGTATAGAAGAGAATTCACTTACGTGCAGGCATCCATGCTTGAGTGCGCAGCAGCTTGTGTACAGAACAGAATTCACTAATGTGTACGCATCAATGCTTGCGTGCACAGCAGCTTGTGCATTGAACAGAATTGACTTATATGTAGGCATCAATGCTTGTGTACACAATAGCTTGTCTATAGAACCAAATTCACTTATGTGTAGACATCCATGCTTATGCACATAGCAGCTTGTGTATAGAACAGAATTCACTTATGTGCAGGCATCCATGCTTGTGTGCACAGCAGCTTGTGTACAGAACAGAATTCACTAACGTGTAGGCATCCATGCTTGTGTGCACAGCAGCTTGTCTATATAGAATAGAATTCACTTATGTGTAGGCATCCATGCTTGTGTGCACAACAGCTTGTGTACAGAACATTATACACTTATGTGCAGGCATCCATGCTTGTATGCACAGCAGCTTGTGTATAGAACAGAATTCACTTATGTGTAGGCATCCATGCTTGTGTGCACAGCAGCTTGTGTATAGAACATAATTCACTTATGCGCATGCATCCATGCCTGTGTGCACAGCAACTTGTGTACATAACAAAATTCACTAATGTGTAGGTATCCATGCTCATGTGCACAGCAGCTTGTGTATAGAATAGAATTCACTTATGTGCAGGCATCCATGCTTGTGTGCACAGCAGCTTGTATATAGAACAGAACTCACTTATGTGCAGGCATCCATGCTTGTGTGCACAGCAGCTTGTGTATAGAACAGAATTCAGTTATGTGTAGGCATCCATGCTTCTGTGCACAGCAGCTTGTATATAGAACAGAATTTGCTTATGTGCAGGCATCCATGCTTGTGTGCACAGCAGCTTGTATTTAGAACAGAATTCACTTATGTGCAGGCATCCATGCTTATGTGCAAAGCAGCTTGTCTATAGAACAGAATTCACTTATGTGTTGGCATCCATGGTTGTGTGCACAGCAGCTTGTGTATAGTACAGAATTCACTTATGTGCAGGCCTCCATGCTTATGTGCACAGCAGCTTGTGTATAGTACAGAATTCACTTATGTGCAGGCATCCATGCTTATGTGCACAGCAGCTTGTACATAAAACAGAATTCACTTATGTGTTGGCATCCATGGTTGTCTGCACAGCAGCTTGTATATAGAACAGAATTCTATTATGTGCACACATCCATGCTTGTGTACACAGCAGCTTGTATATAGAACAGAATTCACTTATGTTCAGGCATCCATGCTTGCATGCACAGCAGCGTGTATATAGAACAGAATTCACTTATGTGTAGGCATTCATGCTTCTGTGCACAGCAGCTTGTCTATAGAACAGAATTCACTTAAGTGTAGGCATCCATGCTTGTGTGCACAGCAGCTTGAATATAGAACATAATTCAGTAATGTGTAGGCATCCATGCTTGCGTGCACAGCAGCTTATGTACAGAACAGAATTCACAAATGTGTAGGCATCCATGCTTGTGTGCAGAGCAGCTTGTGTATAGAACAGAATTTACTTATGTGCAGGCATCCATGCTTGTGTGCAGAGCAGCTTTTGTATAGAACAGAATTTACTTATGTGCAGGCATCCAAGCTTCTGTGCACAGCAGCTTGTCTATAGAACAGAATTCACTTATGTGTTGGCATCCATGGTTGTGTGCACAGCAACTTGTGTATAGAACAGAATTCACTTATGTGTAGGCATCCATGCTTGTGTGCACAGCAGCTTGTGTATAGAACAGAATTCACTTATGTGCAGGCATCCATGCTTATGTGCACAGCAGCTTCTATATAGAACAGAATTCACTTATGTGTTGGCATCCATGGTTGTGTGCACAGCAACTTGTGTATAGAACAGAATTCACTTATGGGCAGGCATCCATGCGTATGTGCACAGCAGCTTGTGTATAGAACAGAATTCACTTATGTGCAGGCATCCATGCTTATGTGCTCAGTAGCTTGTATATAGAAAAGAATTAACTTATGTGATGGCATCCATGGTTGTGTGCACAGCAGCTTGTATACAGAACAGAATTCATTTATGTGTAGGCATCCATGTTTATGTGCACAGCAGCTTGTGTACAGAACAGAATTCACTTATGTGTAGGCACCCATGCTTATGTGCACAGCAGCTTGTCCATAGAACAGAGTTCACTTATGTGTAGGCGTCCATGCTTGTGTGCACAGCAGCTTGTATATAGAACAGAATTCAGTTATGTGTAGGCATTCATGCTTGTGTGCACAACAGCTTGTTTATAGAACAGAATTCAGTTATGTGTAGGCATTCATGCTTCTGTGGACAGCATCTTGTATTTGTGTCTTTCGGCTTTTCCCGGTTAGGGGTCACCACAGCAGAACTCCGGTCCGGTAATGATGGGCAGTAGATTTTTATGTACTGGCTTGCAGGGCCTAATGCACAACTTTCAATGAAGGAATTCCCATTCACACATGTCGACACACAGAAGACGCTGTAACTGAGAATAGAACGGGCAACATCTAACTGTGAGGTGACAATGCTACCATATAGGACAGAATTCACTTATGTGCAGGCATCTATGCTTATGTGCACAGCAGCTTGTCTATAGAACAGAATTCACTTATGTGTAGGCATCCATGCTTATGTGCACAGCAGCTTGTATATAGAACATAATTCACATATGTGTAGGCATCCAAGCTTCTGTGCACAGCAGCTTGTCTATAGAACAGAATTCACTTATGTGTAGGCATTCATGCTTCTGTGCGCAGCAGCTTGTATATAGAACAAAATTCACTTATGTGTAGGCATTCATGCTTATGTGCACAGTGGCTTGTCTATAGAATAGAATTCACTTATGTGTAGGCATCAATGCTTGTGTGCACAGCAGCTTGTATATAGAACATAATCCACTTATGTGTAGGCATTCATGCTTATGTGCACAGCAGCTTGTATATAGAATATAATTCAGTTATGTGTAGGCATCCATGCTTATGTGCACAACAGCGTGTCTACAGAACAGAATTCAGTTATGTGTAGGCATCTATGCTTGTGTGCACAGCAGCTTGTGTATAGAAGAGAATTCACTTATGTGCAGGCATCCATGCTTATGTGCACAGCAGCTTGTATATAGAACAGAATTCACTTATGTGTTGGCATCCATGGTTGTGTGCGCAGCAGCTTGTGTATAGATCAGAATTCACTTATGTGCAGGCATCCATGCTTATGTGCACAGCAGCTTGTCTATAGAACAGAATTCACTTATGTGCAGTCATCCATGCTTATGTGCTAGCAGCTTGTGTATAGAACAGAATTCACTTATGTGTTGACATCCATGGTTGTGTGCGCAGCAGCTTGTGTATAGATCAGAATTCACTTATGTGCAGGCATCCATGCTTATGTGCACAGCAGCTTGTGCATAGAACAGAATTCACTTATGAGCAGGCATCCATGCGTATGTGCACAGCAGCTTGTGTATAGAACAGAATTCACTTATGTGCAGGCATCCATGCTTGTGTGCACAACAGCTTGTATATAGAACAGAATTCACTTATGTGCAGGCATCCATGCTTGTGTGCACAGCAGCTTGTGTATAGAACAGAATTCAGTTATGTGTAGGCAACCATGCTTGTGTGCACAGCAGCTTGTATATAGAACAGAATTCACTTATGTGCAGGCATCCATGCTTGTGTGCACAGCAGCTTGTGTATAGAACAGAATTCAGTTATGTGTAGGCATCCATGCTTCTGTGCACAGCAGCTTGTATATAGAACAGAATTCGCTTATGTGCAGGCATCCATGCTTGTGTGCACAGCAGCTTGTATTTAGAACAGAATTCACTTATGTGCAGGCCTCCATGCTTATGTGCAAAGCAGCTTGTCTATAGAACAGAATTCAGTTATGGGTTGGCATCCATGGTTGTGTGTGCAGCAGCTTGTGTATAGTACGGAATTCACTTATGTGCAGGCATCCATGCTTATGTGCACAGCAGCTTGTATATAGAACAGAATTCACTTATGTGCAGGCATCCATGCTTGTGTGCACAGCAGCTTGTATTTAGAACAGAATTCACTTATGTGCAGGCATCCATGCTTATGTGCAAAGCAGCTTGTCTATAGAACAGAATTCAGTTATGGGTTGGCATCCATGGTTGTGTGTGCAGCAGCTTGTGTATAGTACATAATTCACTTATGTGCAGGCATCCATGCTTATGTGCACAGCAGCTTGTACATAAAACAGAATTCACTTATGTGTTGGCATCCATGGTTGTGTGCACAGCAGCTTGTATATAGAACAGAATTCCCTTATGTGCAGACATCCATGCGTATGTGCACAGCAGCTTGTGTATAGTACAGAATTCACTTATGTGCAGGCATCCATGCTTATGTGCACAGCAGCTTGTACATAAAACAGAATTCACTTATGTGCAGGCATCCATGCTTATGTGCACAGCAGCTTGTATATAAAACAGAATTCACTTATGTGTTGGCATCCATGGTTGTGTGCACAGCAGCTTGTATATAGAGCAGAATTCACTTATGTGCACACATCCATGCTTGTGTACACAGCAGCTTGTATATAGAACATAATTCACTTATGTTCAGGCATCCATGCTTGCATGCACAGCAGCATGTATAAAGAACAGAATTCACTTATGTGTAGGCATTCATGCTTCTGTGCATAGCAGCTTGTGTATAGAATAGAATTCACTTATGTGTAGGCATCCATGCTTGGGTGCACAGCAGCTTGAATATAGAACATAATTCAGTAATGTGTAGGCATCGATGCTTGGGTGCACAGCAGCTTGAATATAGAACAGAATTCACAAATGTGTAGGCATCCATGCTTGTGTGCAGAGCAGCTTGTGTATAGAACAGAATTTACTTATGTGCAGGCATCCATGCTTGTGTGCAGAGCAGCCTGTATATAGAACAGAATTTACTTATGTGCAGGCATCCAAGCTTCTGTGCACAGCAGCTTGTCTATAGAACAGAATTCACTTATGTGCAGGCATCCATGCTTATGTGCACAGCAGCTTCTATATAGAACAGAATTCACTTATGTGTTGGCATCCATGGTTGTGTGCACAGCAACTTGTGTATAGAACAGAATTCACTTATGGGCAGGCATCCATGCGTATGTGCACAGCAGCTTGTGTATAGAACAGAATTCACTTATGTGCAGGCATCCATGCTTATGTGCTCAGCAGCTTGTATATAGAAAAGAATTAACTTATGTGATGGCATCTATGGTTGTGTGCACAGCAGCTTGTATACAGAACAGAATTCATTTATGTGTAGGCATCCATGTTTATGTGCACAGCAGCTTGTGTACAGAACAGAATTCACTTATGTGTAGGCACCCATGCTTATGTGCACAGCAGCTTGTCTATAGAACAGAGTTCACTTATGTGTAGGCATCCATGCTTGTGTGCACAGCAGCTTGTACATAGAACAGAATTCAGTTATGTGTAGGCATTCATGCTTGTGTGCACAACAGCTTGTATATAGAACAGAATTCAGTTATGTGTAGGCATTCATGCTTCTGTGCACAGCATCTTGTATTTGTGTCTTTCGGCTTTTCCCGGTTAGGGGTCACCACAGCAGAACTCCGGTCCAGTAATGATGGGCAGTAGATTTTTATGTACTGGCTTGCAGGGCCTAATGCACAACTTTCAATGAAGGGATTCCCATTCACACATGTCGACACACAGAAGACGCTGTAACTGAGATTAGAACGGGCAACATCTAACTGTGAGGCGACAACGCTACCATATAGGACAGAATTCACTTATGTGCAGGCATCTATGCTTATGTGCACAGCAGCTTGTCTATAGAACAGAATTCATTTATGTGTAGGCATCCATGCTTATGTGCACAGCAGCTTGTATATAGAACAGAATTCACATATGTGTAGGCATCCAAGCTTCTGTGCACAGCAGCTTGTCTATAGAACAGAATTCACTTATGTGTAGGCATTCATGCTTCTGTGCGCAGCAGCTTGTATATAGAACAAAATTCACTTATGTGTAGGCATTCATGCTTATGTGCACAGTGGCTTGTCTATAGAATAGAATTCAATTATGTGTAGGCATCAGTGCTTGTGTGCACAGCAGCTTGTATATAGAACATAATCCACTTATGTGTAGGCATTCATGCTTATGTGCACAGCAGCTTGTATATAGAATATAATTCAGTTATGTGTAGGCATCCATGCTTATGTGCAAAACAGCATGTCTACTGAACAGAATTCAGTTATGTGTAGGCATCTATGCTTGTGTGCATAGCAGCTTGTGTATAGAAGAGAATTCACTTATGTGCAGGCATCCATGCTTATGTGCACAGCAGCTTGTATATAGAACAGAATTCACTTATGTGTTGGCATCCATGGTTGTGTGCGCAGCAGCTTGTGTATAGATCAGAATTCACTTATGTGCAGGCATCCATGCTTATGTGCACAGCAGCTTGTCTATAGAACAGAATTCACTTATGTGCAGTCATCCATGCTTATGTGCACAGCAGCTTGTATATAGAACAGAATTCACTTATGTGTTGACATCCATGGTTGTGTGCGCAGCAGCTTGTGTATAGATCAGAATTCACTTATGTGCAGGCATCCATGCTTATGTGCACAGCAGCTTGTGTATAGAACAGAATTCACTTATGGGCAGGCATCCATGCGTATGTGCACAGCAGCTTGTGTATAGAACAGAATTCACTTATGTGCAGGCATCCATGCTTATGTGCTCAGCAGCTTGTATATAGAAAAGAATTAACTTATGTGATGGCATCCATGGTTGTGTGCACAGCAGCTTGTGTATAGAACAGAATTCACTGATGTGCAGGCATCCATGCGTATGTGCACAGCAGCTTGTGTATAGAACAGAATTCAGTTATGTGTAGGCATCCATGCTTGTGTGCACAGCAGCGTGTGTATAGAACATAATTCACTTATGTGCATGCATCCATGCCTGTGTGCACAGCAACTTGTGTACATAACAGAATTCACTAATGTGTAGGCATCCATGCTCATGTGCACAGCAGCTTGTGTATAGAATAGAATTCACTTATGGGTAGGCATCCATGCTTGTGTGCACAGCAGCTTGTCTATAGAACAGAATTCACTTATATGTAGGTATCCATGCTTGTGTGCACAACCACTTGTGTATAGAACAGAATTCACTTATGTGCAGGCATCCATGCTTGTATGCACAGCAGCTTGTCTATAGAATAGAATTCACTTATGTGTAGGCATCCATGCTTGTATGCACAGCAACTTGTATATAGAACAGAATTTGCTTATGTGTAGGCATCCATGCTTGTGTGCACAACAGCTTGTATATAGAACAGAATTCACTTATGTGCAGGCATCCATGCTTGTGTGCACAGCAGCTTGTATATAGAACAGAATTCAGTTATGTGCAGGCATCCATGCTTGTGTGCACAGCAGCTTGTGTATAGAACAGAATTCAGTTATGTGTAGGCATCCATGCTTCTGTGCACAGCAGCTTGTATATAGAACAGAATTCGCTTATGTGCAGGCATCCATGCTTGTGTACACAGCAGCTTGTATTTAGAACAGAATTCACTTATGTGCAGGCATCCATGCTTATGTGCAAAGCAGCTTGTCTATAGAACAGAATTCAGTTATGGGTTGGCATCCATGGTTGTGTGTGCAGCAGCTTGTGTATAGTACAGAAATCACTTATGTGCAGGCATCCATGCTTATGTGCACAGCAGCTTGTATATAGAAAAGAATTCACTTATGTGCAGGCATCCATGCTTGTGTGCACAGCAGCTTGTATTTAGAACAGAATTCACTTATGTGCAGGCATCCATGCTTATGTGCAAAGCAGCTTGTCTATAGAACAGAATTCAGTTATGGGTTGGCATCCATGGTTGTGTGTGCAGCAGCTTGTGTATAGTACAGAATTCACTTATGTGCAGGCATCCATGCTTATGTGCACAGCAGCTTGTACATAAAACAGAATTTTCTTATGTGCAGGCATCCATGCTTATGTGCACAGCAGCTTGTATATAGAACATAATTCCCTTATGTGTAGGCATTCATGCTTCTGTGCACAGCAGCTTATGTATAGAACAGAATTCACTTATGTGTAGGCATCCATGCTTATGTGCACAGCAGCTTGTACATAAAACAGAATTCACTTATGTGCAGGCATCCATGCTTATGTGCACAGCAGCTTGTACATAAAACAGAATTCACTTATGTGCAGGCATTCATGCTTATGTGCACAGCAGCTTGTATATAGAACAGAATTCACTTATGTGTTGGCATCCATGGTTGTGTGCGCAGCAGCTTGTGTATAGTACAGAATTCACTTATGTGCAGGCATCCATGCTTATGTGCACAGCAGCTTGTACATAAAACAGAATTCACTTATGTGTTGGCATCCATGGTTGTGTGCACAGCAGCTTGTATATAGAGCAGAATTCACTTATGTGCACACATCCATGCTTGTGTACACAGCAGCTTGTATATAGAACATAATTCACTTATGTTCAGGCATCCATGCTTGCATGCACAGCAGCATGTATAAAGAACAGAATTCACTTATGTGTAGGCATTCATGCTTCTGTGCATAGCAGCTTGTGTATAGAATAGAATTCACTTATGTGTAGGCATCCATGCTTGTGTGCACAGCAGCTTGAATATAGAACATAATTCAGTAATGTGTAGGCATCCATGCTTGCGTGCACAGCAGCTTATGTACAGAACAGAATTCACAAATGTGTAGGCATCCATGCTTGTGTGCAGAGCAGCTTGTGTATAGAACAGAATTTACTTATGTGCAGGCATCCATGCTTATGTGCACAGCAGCTTATATATAGATCAGAATTCACATATGTGTAGGCATCCAAGCTTCTGTGCACAGCAGCTTGAATATAGAACATAATTCACTTATGTTCAGGCATCCATGCATGCATGCACAGCAGCGTGTATATAGAACAGAATTCACTTATGTGTAGGCATTCATGCTTTTGTGCATAGCAGCTTGTGTATAGAATAGAATTCACTTATGTGTAGGCATCCATGCTTATGTGCACAGCAGCTTGTGTATAGAACAGAATTCACTTATGTGCAGGCATCCATGCTTATGTGCACAGCAGCTTCTATATAGAACAGAATTCACTTATGTGTTGGCATCCATGGTTGTGTGCACAGCAACTTGTGTATAGAACAGAATTCACTTATGGGCAGGCATCCATGCGTATGTGCACAGCAGCTTGTGTATAGAACAGAATTCACTTATGTGCAGGCATCCATGCTTATGTGCTCAGCAGCTTGTATATAGAAAAGAATTAACTTATGTGATGGCATCCATGGTTGTGTGCACAGCAGCTTGTATACAGAACAGTATTCACTTATGTGCAGGCATCCATGCTTCTGTGCACAGCAGCTTGTGTATATAATATAATTCACTGATGTGTAGGCATCCATGCTTGTGTGCACAGCAGCTTGTCTATAGAACAGAATTCATTTATGTGTAGGCATCCATGTTTATGTGCACAGCAGCTTGTGTACAGAACAGAATTCACTTATGTGTAGGCACCCATGCTTATGTGCACAGCAGCTTGTCTATACAACAGAGTTCACTTATGTGTAGGCATCCATGCTTGTGTGCACAGCAGCTTGTATATAGAACAGAATTCAGTTATGTGTAGGCATTCATGCTTGTGTGCACAACAGCTTGTATATAGAACAGAATTCAGTTATGTGTAGGCATTCATGCTTCTGTGCACAGCATCTTGTATTTGTGTCTTTTGGCTTTTCCTGGTTAGGGGTCACCACAGCAGAACTCTGGTCTGGTAATGATGAGCAGTAGATTTTTATGTACTGGCTTGCAGGGCCTAATGCACAACTTTCAATGAAGGAATTCCCATTCACACATGTCGACACACAGAAGACACTGTAACTGAGAATAGAACGGGCAACATCTAACTGTGAGGCGACAACGCTACCATATAGGACAGAATTCACTTATGTGCAGGCATCTATGCTTATGTGCACAGCAGCTTGTCTATAGAACAGAATTCACTTATGTGTAGGCATCCATGCTTATGTGCACAGCAGCTTGTATATAGAACAGAATTCACATATGTGTAGGCATCCAAGCTTCTGTGCACAGCAGCTTGTCTATAGAACAGAATTCACTTATGTGTAGGCATTCATGGTACTGTGCGCAGCAGCTTGTATATAGAACAAAATTCACTTATGTGTAGGCATTCATTCTTATGTGCACAGTGGCTTGTCTATAGAATAGAATTCACTTATGTGTAGGCATCAATGCTTGTGTGCACAGCAGCTTGTATATAGAACATAATCCACTTATGTGTAGGCATTCATGCTTATGTGCACAGCAGCTTGTATATAGAATATAATTCAGTTGTGTGTAGGCATCCATGCTTATGTGCACAACAGCGTGTCTACAGAACAGAATTCAGTTATGTGTAGGCATCTATGCTTGTGTGCACAGCAGCTTGTGTATAGAAGAGAATTCACTTATGTGCAGGCATCCATGCTTATGTGCACAGCAGCTTGTCTATAGAACAGAATTCACTTATGTGCAGTCATCCATGCTTATGTGCACAGCAGCTTGTGTATAGAACAGAATTCAGTTATGTGCAGGCATCCATGGTTGTGTGCACAGCAGCTTGTGTATAGATCAGAATTCACTTATGTGCAGGCATCCATGCTTATGTGCACAGCAGCTTGTCTATAGAACAGAATTCACTTATGTGCAGTCATCCAAGCTTATGTGCACAGCAGCTTGTATATAGAACAGAATTCACTTATGTGTTGGCATCCATGGTTGTGTGCGCAGCAGCTTGTGTATAGATCAGAATTCACTTATGTGCAGGCATCCATGCTTATGTGCACAGCAGCTTGTGTATAGAACAGAATTCACTTATGTGTTGGCATCCATGGTTGTGTGCACAGCAGCTTGTGTATAGATCAGAATTCACTTATGTGCAGGCATCCATGCTTGTGTGCACAGCAGCTTGTGTATAGAACAGAATTCACTTATGGGCAGGCATCCATGCGTATGTGCACAGCAGCTTGTGTATAGAACAGAATTCACTTATGTGCAGGCATCCATGCTTATGTGCTCAGCAGCTTGTATATAGAAAAGAATTAACTTATGTGATGGCATCCATGGTTGTGTGCACAGCAGCTTGTGTATAGAACAGAATTCACTGATGTGCAGGCATCCATGCGTATGTGCACAGCAGCTTGTGTATAGAACAGAATTCAGTTATGTGTAGGCATCCATGCTTGTGTGCACAGCAGCTTGTATATAGAACAAAATTCACTTATGTGCAGACATCCATGCTTATGTGCACAGCAGCTTATGTATAGAACAGAATTCACTTATGTGCAGGCATCCATGCTTATGTGCACAGCAGCTTGTGTATAGAACAGAATTCACTTATGTGCAGGCATCCATACTTATGTGCACAGCAGCTTGTGTATAGAACAGAATTCACTTAAGTGCAGGCATCCATGCTTATGTGCACAGCAGCTTGTATACAGAACAGAATTCACTTATGTGTAGGCATCCATGCTTCTGTGCACAGCAGCTTGTGTATAGAATATAATTCACTGATGTGTAGGCATCCATGCTTGTGTGCACAGCAGCTTGTCTATAGAACAAAATTAATTTATGTGTAGGCATCCATGTTAATGTGCACAGCAGCTTGTGTACAGAACAGAATTCACTTATGTGTAGGCACCCATGCTTATGTGCACAGCAGCTTGTCTATAGAACAGAGTTCACTTATGTGTAGGCATCCATGCTTGTGTGCACAGCAGCTTGTATATAGAACAGAATTCAGTTATATGTAGGCATTCATGCTTGTGTGCTCAACAGCTTGTATATAGAACAGATGTCAATTATGTGTAGGCATTCATGCTTCTGTGCACAGCATCTTGTATTTGTGTCTTTCGGCTTTTCCCAGTTAGGGGTCACCACAGCAGAACTCCGGTCCGGTAATGATGGGCAGTAGATTTTTATGTACTGGCTTGCAGGGCCTAACACACAACCTTCAATGAAGGAATGCCCATTCACACATGTCGACACACAGAAGACGCTGTAACTGAGAATAGAATGGGCAACGTCTAACTGTGAGGCGACAACGCTACCATATAGGACAGAATTCCCTTATGTGCAGGCATCTATGCTTATGTGCACAGCAGCTTGTCTATAGAACAGAATTCACTTATGTGTAGGCATCCATGCTTATGTGCACAGCAGCTTGTATATAGAACAGAATTCACATATGTGTAGGCATCCAAGCTTCTGTGCACAGCAGCTTGTCTATAGAACAGAATTCACTTATGTGTAGGCATTCATGCTTCTGTGCGCAGCAGCTTGTATATAGAACAAAATTCACTTATGTGTAGGCATTCATGCTTATGTGCACAGTGGCTTGTCTATAGAATAGAATTCACTTATGTGTAGGCATCAATGCTTGTGTGCACAGCAGCTTGTATATAGAACATAATCCACTTATGTGTAGGCATTCATGCTTATGTGCACAGCAGCTTGTATATAGAATATAATTCAGTTATGTGTAGGCATCCATGCTTATGTGCAAAACAGCATGTCTACTGAACAGAATTCAGTTATGTGTAGGCATCTATGCTTGTGTGCATAGCAGCTTGTGTATAGAAGAGAATTCACTTATGTGCAGGCATCCATGCTTATGTGCACAGCAGCTTGTCTATAGAACAGAATTCACGTATGTGCAGTCATCCATGCTTATGTGCACAGCAGCTTGTGTATAGAACAGAATTCACTTATGTGCAGGCATCCATGCGTATGTGCACAGCAGCTTGTATGTAGAACAGAATTAACTTATGTGTTGGCACCCATGGTTGTGTGCACAGCAGCTTGTGTATAGAACAGAATTCACTTATGTGCAGGCATCCATGCGTATGTGCACAGCAACTTGTGTATAGAACAGAATTCAGTTATGTATAGGCATCTATGCTTGTGTGCACAGCAGCTTGTATATAGAACATAATTCACTTATGTGCAGACATCCATGCTTATGTGCACAGCAGCTTATGTATAGAACAGAATTTACTTATGTGCAGGCATCCATGCTTATGTGCACTGCAGCTTGCATTTAGAACAGAATTCACTTATGTGGTGGCATCCGTGGTTGTGTGCGCAGCAGCTTGTGTATAGAACATAATTCACTTATGTGCAGGCATCCATGCTTATGTGCACAGCAGCGTTGTATAGAACAGAATTCACTTATGTGCAGGCATCCATGCTTATGTGCACAGCAGCTTGTGTATAGAATATAATTCACTGATGTGTAGGCATCCATGCTTGTGTGCGCAGCAGCTTGTCTATAGAACAGAATTCATTTATGTGTAGGCATCCATGTTTATGTGCACAGCAGCTTGTGTACAGAATAGAATTCACTTATGTGTAGGCACCCATGCCTATGTGCACAGCAGCTTGTCTATAGAACATAGTTCACTTATGTGTAGGCATCCCTGCTTGTGTACACAGCAGCTTGTATATAGAGCAGAATTCAGTTATGTGTAGGCATTCATGCTTATGTGCACAGCAGCTTGTATATAGAACAGAATTCCCTTATGTGTAGGCATCCAAGCTTCTGTGCACAGCAGCTTGTCTATAGAACAGAATTCAGTTATGTGTATGCATTCATGCTTATGTGCACAGCAGCCTGTATATAGAACAGAATTCACTTATGTGTAGGCATCCAAGCTTCTGTGCTCAGCAGCTTGTCTATAGAACAGAATTCAGTTATGTGTAGGTATCCATGCTTCTGTGCACAGCAGCTTGTATATAGAACAAAATTCAGTTATGTGTAGGCATCCATGCTTGTGTGCACAGCAGCTTACGTACAGAACAGAATTCACAAATGTATAGGTATCCATGCTTGTGTGCACAGCAGCTTGTGTATAGAACAAAACTCACTTATGTGTAGGCATCCATGCTTGTTTGCACAGCAGCTTGTCTATAGAACAGAATTCACTTATGTGTAGGCATCCATGCTTCTGTGCACAGCAGCTTGTGTATAGAATATAATTCACTGATGTGTAGGCATCCATGCTTGTGTGCGTAGCAGGTTGTCTATAGAACAGAATTCATTTATGTGTAGGCATCCATGTTTATGTGCACAGCAGCTTGTGTACAGAATAGAATTCACTTATGTGTAGGCACCCATGCCTATGTGCACAGCAGCTTGTCTATAGAACATAGTTCACTTATGTGTAGGCATCCCTGCTTGTGTACACAACAGCTTGTATATAGAGCAGAATTCAGTTATGTGTAGGCATTCATGCTTATGTGCACAGCAGCTTGTATATAGAACAGAATTCCCTTATGTGTAGGCATCCAAGCTTCTGTGCACAGCAGCTTGTCTATAGAACAGAATTCAGTTATGTGTATGCATTCATGCTTATGTGCACAGCAGCTTGTATATAGAACAGAATTCACTTATGTGTAGGCATCCAAGCTTCTGTGCACAACAGCTTGTCTATAGAACAGAATTCAGTTATGTGTAGGTATCCATGCTTCTGTGCACAGCAGCTTGTGTATAGAACAGAATTTACTTATGTGTTGGCATCCATGGTTGTGTGCACTGCAGCTTGTGTATAGAACAGAATTCAGTTATGTGCAGGCATCCATGCTTGTATGCACAGCAGCTTGTATATAGAATAGAATTCAGTTATGTGCAGTAATCCATGCTTGTGTGCACATGCTCAGTGAAGTTGCATATCATCAGTAGCAGTGGCTTATGATGAGCTGCCACTCAAGATTTAATGGAAAAAAATAGGCTGACACTCTGTTACACAGCTATCATATGATGATACCACTATACAAATATGACATCACAATGCCACAACACAACTATGACTTCATAATACTACTTCACAGTTATGGCATCATGAATAAGACCACAGATACACAAATGATGAGATCTGCATAGCAATATGTAATGTGTGTGTGTGTGTGTGTGTGTGTGTGTGTGTGTGTGTGTGTGTGCACATGTATGTATGCGGTATTCAATGCACACACACACACGCACATACACACACACACACACACACACACACACACACACTCACATACACACACACACACACACACACACACACACACACACACACACACACACACACACACACACACACACACACACACACACACTTCATAAATAAAATTCTAAACTGCTATTTGTGTTTGATGATTCCTTATTTCCAAAATTAAGGAAATGGCCTTGTTATTTAGGCAAAGATTATAACATCAGAGCAGTGGATGACAGATGGTAATAAACCAACGGTAAAGGACATCATCTCCAGCATGTGTAGCTGAGGCAGTTCTATCCAGTGCATTCTGTAGTTTCTTTGTTCTGAGAGCCCTAAAATAGAATGTCAGGGCAAACGCTGGTGGTCTGGAATTTGAGGGTGTGTCTAAAATGTCAGAATCCTCTTTTAAGGAAGTCATTTATTGTGATGTTCCCTGCTGAGCATTGCTAGAGTTATTGTTTAGGGGGTCCCCTTGTGGCTGTCAGCCCATAATATGGTTAACCATTTCCCAGAATTTTTTTGGTGGATTAGGTGGGAGTGTCATGTTTAGTTGTGAATGGAGCTGGAAAGCTTCATGCCTCACAAAGTTTGAAGGAGGAATATTCAAGTTCTTGTTTCTGGGGTTGGTGTTAGTCTTCCTGTTGAGCCAGACTGAATCCGGAATTTTATTAATCTCTTTGAGTCCTTTGGTTATCTCCACATTTTGGATTGATTCCATTAGACTGGTGATTTATGGAAAGAAAACATTCTGCAGGTGAAAGCCAATATCTGCTATGAATGTGGCTAAAATATTGGGGATGGAATGTTTAAACATATTAGATGACTATAAGTGCAGACATGTCAACAGTTTCAGTGCCACAACAGGTCCCATACTTGCCTTTGGTGCTGGAAACCCAGAAGGCTGTCATTTCTATTCTCACTCCAGGTGATTGGATTGCTAACACTGCAGTGCACCGTTAGGAGTGGGTGGCCCTTCAGATGAGATGTTAACCTGAGGATCCATCTGTTCAAGTTGGTGGTGGATGCAAAAGATCACTTTGTAGTTTTTGAAAAGAGTAGGGGCCCTTTATAATCTAAATGAACTAATATTTAGAAATATGTAGATATACAAATCTGTTTGCACATATTCATAATTTCCTTTACAATCAAACTAAACTTTCATCCTCTTAGACCCCCACTCCTTCATCCATAACCACCATCTGATTTTATTTAATATTGTTGAAAAAATCCATTTACCATTAAACATAATTTAATTTATTCTTTCATTCCAAATAACACATATAACATAAATAACTTTTTATTATTTTAAAATATTCTTTACATCTATTTTTTATTATCCATATTTAATTATATTCATTTTTATTTTAGCTGCATCATTTATATACTCAAAACATCTTCTTTATATAGTTTTCCACATAAACTTTCTGTTGTTTTACATTTCAAAAACACATGTTCTGTAGTTTCTGCTTCTTGACAATATAAACATATTCTATCACTTTTCTTTTATACAGCATATTTCCTTTTACTGGCAATTTATCTATTACTAGTCTCTACAAAAAATCTTGACATTCTACTTTCTGAGTTCACCATTTGCTTCTTATTTTTATAGCTTTAATTTTTTCAACTGTTAGATTTTCCTATGTTTGACGTAGTAATGTTTTACCATTACATTCTTATTCCATACTTTTCTATCTTTTTCAGTATTACCAGTTTTTATTTTCCAAAAAAAATTTTTACTTGATAACATTTTATTTCTTCATCTATACACTCTTTTTCTCTTTTTTACCATAGCGAAAATGTTATCATGCGTATATTTATACCGTTTTACTACTAATCTCTCATCTTTTTCATTTATCCACTTTAACACTTTGCACAAATTTAATGAGCAGCATATACCACTGAATTAATTAAATCTAAATCCCCTTATTCACATACAAAACTCCTCATTCATTTAGGGGGTTCACCTTATAGACACAGGGTACAAGGTTTGAGTCTGACCTCGGGGTATTGGCTAGGCTTAAAATGGCCCATTTGGGGCAATTAGCCTAGTATTCTCCTATGAACCTATGAAAATATATATCCCCAGTCTTTACTACATTACCTAAACCTTTACTTTTGTCTGTATTTAAAGACACCCTTACACTCATTTGTGCAAATTATTACTTCTTTTATACAATTTTTTTTGCAATTATTATAATGTCATCTGCATATGTTAACAGCACTCAAATTCTTAACCCTTTGGTTCGATTCTCAGCTGGGGTGCCTTCTGTGTGGAATTTGCATGCTCCCTGCATTCGTGTGGGTTTCCTCCAGATACTCCGGTTTCTTCCCACATTCTAAAGACATGCTTCTGGAGCATTTCTCCCCAGGCCTCCACTGAAAACAGGATCTGTGGAACCTAGTCAGACATTCATGGTCAACAAATGTTAAATAAATAAATAAATAAATAAAAAATATCATGTTCATAACTAATGCAAAGACTAAACAATGTATTGGATGTCCCTGTCTTAAACTACTCTTCACATGCACCTCTTTGCTTAACCATCCATTTACAACTATTTTTATGTTATTATTACTATATGCTGACATACATAATTTCCTAACTTTTCCACTTATATTCTTCCATTATTACCCATAAAATTTCATGTCCAGTTGTATCAAATACCTTATTAAGGTCTCATATCATGATTTTTCCTTCTTCTTTTCTATTCATAACTTCAGCAACAGTTTCTCTATCATTAATCATTCTTGGCCCCCTTTTACTTTTTTGTATATATACTATCTTATAGGATCATAGCAGGTTACCAGGCTAATGGCTATAGGGCCCTTACAAGCCTAGCCAAGTACAACCCCTATTCCCAAGAATATCAAGTTATTAAGCAGGAACTAAGTCAACAACTACTGCCCCTGTCCAAGAGGGACACAGGTCTAACTCCCAGAGAGAATTTGTGGTTTCCCATCCAATCATCCAAATTACACTTAAATAGGGTCAGTGAGGGGCTCTGCTTCACCTGAATTGGAAGTTTGTTCCAGATGATAGATAACTTCTGAGAGACATTTCTATTTCTGTGGCAAATCCTGTTGATGTCACATAATAGGTTGAGTTCCCTAGAGTGACTGCATCTTATACCATTTAATTTTTGAATGTGCAGTATTTCATTATAGTAGGATATCAGATTGCTTTGCATGCAAGGCAGAGGTCACCTCTGAGTAGTCTGTAAGACACAGAGAATAGTGACAGCGATTTCAGTCTGTCAATGTATGACATATGCTTTGTAAGAAACCTTTGAGGTCTTTCCAGTTGCTGTTGGTGTCTGATAAGGTGCATACCATAGGTAGCACTGTACTGTATTATTGGCCTAATCAGTGAGGAGTACAGGGGGGTTATAACATCTTTTCTTCTGGATATAATGCCCTTACTTATGAAGTGGGTGAAGTAGAAAACCTTTTTTACCACTGTGTAGAAATGGTGGTCAAAGGAAAGATTGCTGTCAACCTGTGTGCCCAAATCTCTCACCACTGATTGCATGCTTAGGATGTTGTTTATTTATTTTTTTATTTGATATTGGTTAACAGGGAAAGTACAACTTGGAACAAAGCCAATTTTCAGCAGAGGCCCGGGGAGAAACACTGCAGAAGCATGTCTTTGTAATGTAAGAGAAAAACAGAGCACCCAGAGGAAACCCACACTAACGCAGTTAGGATATGCAGACTCCACACAGAAGGCACCCCAGCCGAGAACTGAACCAGAAAACCTCTTGCTATGAGGTGACAATGCTACCGCTGCACCACTGTGCCATCCATGAAATATTATTAATGTGGTAATCTGCAGGGACGTCACCTCACCCTTGCCGAAGGGGATGATAATCTATTTTTTGCATAGTTTTAGCCCATGACTTTGGCACCAGTCATTTGTCTGGGTAAGTCCCTCTTGTAGGATATTGACATCATTTGGGGACTCAATGACTACACCCAGTTTGCAATCATCAGCAAACTTCGTCAGCCATAGTCCTTTTGTTTTAGCCTGTACATCTGAGAAGTAGATTCCAAACAATAGGGGCCTCAGCACCAATCCTTGTGGAACACCACTGGTTATGGGTCTGCTAGTGGAGGTAGAGTCACCTATTCTGACTGTGTGCATTCTATCAGTGAGCCAATTTACAACCCACCTGACAATATACGGGTTGATCTGCAACTGGGTGAGTTTATCAATGATGCCTGAGTGGGGAACAGTTTCAAAGGCCTTGACTAGATCCAGGTATGCCATATGCATGGATTTGCCTTTGTCTAGGGCTTTGGTGACTGCCTCAAATATATCCACCAAGTTCAAGAGGCAGGATCTCCTTTTAATGAAACCAAACTGGGTTGAGTCAAGCATTTGGAGGTTTCCTATATCTTTGTTGATAAGGTCCATGATTTTTCCTTCCATAGCCTTGCAGATTAGGCTGGTGAGGCTTATGGCTCTATAGTTCCCAGGGTCTGTGGAGGCACCTCCTTTATGTAATGGGATGACGGTTGCTGTTTTCCATTCAAAAGGTACAAAACCAGTGCTTAGACTATGGTTAAAAAGAGTACCCAGTGGTACAGCTAGCTCATATTTTAATCCATTTAGAATGCAGCCTGGGATATTATCAGATCCCACAGAGGCTCTGTTTTTGGTTTTGGAGAGAGCATTTACAACCTGGCCCTTGGAAATACTAGGTGGGGGCAGGTGGTAGAGATGCTTTGGGGATATGTGGCAGGGACAGGGGGGGAGAAGTTTTCACTGAACCTATCAGCTAGCAGCTTGGCTATTTCTGTGGGTTCAGTATATGTGGTGCCATTAACAGTCAGTTAAGAGCAGATCTACGCTTTTCCTTTAAGGTTTCTGGCATAGCTAAAGAAGGCCTTATGATTATCCTTAGTGAAGGAGGCTAATTTGTATTCATAATTAGCTTTAGGTTGCCTTATGAGGTGTCATATTTGCTTGTTTAAGCCAAGGAGGGAATGCTTCCAATTCAGAGACTGCTTCTTCCTGCTCTTGGGCAGCAATTTTTTTATCTTATTGCCTAACCTGTTCATGGCAGATGTCCACCAGGCAGGCTTGTTCTTTCTTGAGGATCTTGTTTGATCCTATCAGGTATGGCTGAGTCAATAAATTTGTATAGATGCTTATACAAGGCATTGGTGTGAATCCCAGTATAGATGTCCATGCCATCAGTGAGGGCAGGGGCTATGAAGGTATTAATGCCATCCTGTATTAGGTTGTAATTGGCTTTGGAGAAGTTTTTTAGTCTAGTTGCTGCTAAAGGGGGATCAGATGTTATTGTTACTTTTAATGAGACTTATTTATGATCAGACCTCACTAGGGAGGGCTGCAAACATAGGGTGGTAGAACGATCACCCATGTTAGTAAGCACCAGAAACAAAATCTTTGGGTCCCTTCTGGGTATATCAAAGAACTGGTCCAAGGCACTGGAGTTGATGAAGTCCAAGAACCTTTGGGCAGGTGTGTTAGTACACATAATTTACCCAATCTATGGATGGGTAGTTGAAGTCACCTAAAACCAGGGTGTTTGGTTTTATCTTGAGCAATTCAAGTAGATCCAAGTATGCAGTGTGGGTGTCCTGGTTCATGGAGGGGGGTCCTATAACTAGCAATAACTTAGAGAGGGGTCTTGCCTACAGTCAAATGGACCTGGATTAGTTCAAGGGAATTGTTTTGTTTAACCAATCTAGAGGTACATTTATCTTTGATGAATACTGATACTTCACCTCCTTTAGTTATCGCACTTTCAGTTTGTGGTCTGAATGTGTGGAAGGCATTATAACCCAGTGTGGCTGGGGTGTTTTCCATGGCCTTAAACCAAGTCTCTGTGACTGCACAGATGTCAGCTGCTTCTAAGGTGCAGGCTGCTTCCAGTGAGCTCAGTTTTAGATTTAGACTCCTAGCGTTTAGCAGCATAACCTTGAGATTGCTTTTTGAAGATATTTTTACATCAGGAATTTTGCTGTTGTGACACTGCCTAAAAAGGCACTATGGGGGAGGAAAGAGCCTTAGCCAGCAACCAAAATTCCAGAGGTGACAGATGAAGACCATCTCTGGTAAAGCAGCGTGGTCTATCTACCATGTCATCCCAGGCTGACAGGTACTGGATCCTCTTAGAATGACACCATAAACTAAGCTAATTACTGAAGTCAATCATTTGTTTATTTATGTTGTGGTATCATCTTAGGTGAAGGTAGTACGCTGCTCAAAGCTAGGGACATACCTGCTTGAGACACATATTCAGAGAGCTGAATCATGTCTCTCTCCATATAGTCCAGTGAGGTGCATCTCAAGTCATTCACACAAAACATGAATTATGCCAGAGTCATAACAGTACTTGTGGAGAGATTTGAGTGTGTGTGTGTGTGACTCTGGCAGATCCTAGCACCCAACAGACAGCTGACCATAACCTTCTCCTTGCCCAGCCTGGTGAGTGGGACATCTATGTGTCTCACTATAGTCACCTATGACAAAAAAATTTGCTTTAGATTTGCTTTGCCTTACGGGCTTGTTTGGTGAGACACTTGTGCTTGTGGTTTTATGTGTATTGAGTGCTGTAGGTACTGTATTAAGTGTAGCAGGTTTGTGTTTCAGAGGTCTCTGGTGTTTAGATAAATTTCTGGTGAGTACCTCCACTTATGATGGTTTATGTGTTGACAGTGTGGTTTATGCAGGAGTTGTAGTATATAGGCTGACAACCTGTTCAGTGTCACTGTTCTGTGAATGAGAGAGCAAGGATTCCATATTCTTAGTGTATATGCGTCTCTCACAAATTGAGCTTCAGTGATTTAGGAGTAGTAGGTTGTCAGTGTCTGTGAGGCAATTGCTACACTGCGTCAGGACACCCATGTCAGTCAGACTGACAGTAGAAACAAAGGAGAACTGACCATCCATAATACCAGATGTAAATTTGCTTACTTTAATGAGGAAGGATGTGGTTTAATTGGGGACTTCATGCTTGGTCTGTACTATTGGGGGTCTCAAGGGGTACACAACTATTAGAGATTAGGAGATTTCAGTTGAAGTGGCAAATGCTATAGAAAGCCCAGATGAGCTGCTCTCCAAACAGTTAAGCACAATTTAAGGGATTCATCAGTTGGAGCACGGGCAGCTTCTAAGGGAAAATGAATCTACTTTAGCTTTTGTGTCTATAACCGCCAATGGTTACCTCCACTGTGCAGTACTGCACAAAGGTGAGCTGCATGCAAACAGATGCATTGGATAGCTCAGATGAAGACTGTAGAGCAGTGGCTGGTAATCAAACTTATGGAGCTGTGTTAAAACAGGCACAACCTCACACAAATGTGGGGCTTATATAGCAACTGTGAGAACCCTTTTTTCAAAACAAGGTAAGCAATTTCCAAACAAGCTGGCTAATGGAAATACTCAATACTGAACCTTATTGCAACAATCTCCAACTCAGTTGGGTTCTTTGCTACACTCTTCTGCCACAAGGGTGCAAGGACCCTCTTAATGTAAGATGGCTGGGTTTAGTGCTCAGATAATGCAAACAGTCTAGATTCAGCAAATCTGAATCTAGCCTATACAATAAAATACCCAAGCACTGGAAAATACAATGTGCAGGAAAAACAGTCTCAAACAGCAAACATTTGAAACAGTGAAACAGCAAAACAGTTAAAACAGATAAAAAACAGTTAAAAGTAGGTGACAATTCAGTAATACACAGTTTAAAAGTGCAGTACAGTGAATACAAATACTTATTTTTCTATATATTTCTGTAGATTTCAAAGGATGCCTTCAAAATATTTTCCATTTTAATTTCAAATTTCTTTTGTATTATTTTCATAAAGATCTTATAATCATTATTACTTAATACAATTGTTTTCTGTTTTTTTAAATTGTCTTCTATCTTCCTTCGTCTGTATGAATTTAAGTATTTGAGTGCATAATTATTTATACATAAAATCTTCATTTAACCATTCATTCAAAATCTTTCAAAAATATTTTTTTTGCCTATTTCTAAAATTTTTATACATTTCGTATCCTATTCCACCTAGTCTTGCAGCCAAATCTATATGAACTTGTCCTAATACTTTATCTAGAGGAATCTCCTTTTCCAACGCTTTATTCTCTTTTTCTGATAACATTTTTATTTTCCATGTTGTTTCATTGCATTATTCTGCAAACAGTTCTTGTACATATTGTTCTAACTATTCATAACATTTTCCTGAGTTTTTCTATTTCTCCTTTTACGTTTTTCTTTTTCTCATTACACTGCCATATTCCTTTACTAATCTGCTTAAGTAAGTCGATACTTCTTGTCTTTATATCTTGTAAAAAATCTATTTCTTTAATATAATTCTTTTTGTTTGTCAAAGTACTTTCTATAATTATGTTCTAAAGCTTCCAATACATCATATGTTCTTTCTCTACTTTTCTCACATCATATTACCACTATAAAAAAAAATGTTTTATATTTTTCCTTAAGTATCATCCACCATTCAGACCAATATTTATAAAATGTTCTCATAGAAATATAATCTTTCCAAACTGTATTACTAATGTCTTTCCTTCTTCATTCCATGCTTTCTTATTTATCCTTTTGTATTCCTTTGCCTATTTTATATAGTCCTTGTTTTCTTTCATCTCTAGCCATATTGCATGATGATCAGAAAATTATGTTTCAACTACCTCCCCTTCTCCTATAACTAAACCTTCTGATACTATAAAACAATCTATTTCAGTTCCATATATGCCCCTTTTATAAGTCCATACATTTTTGTCCCAAATTTTTAACTTTTCACATCTTATAACTTCTAACATTTTTCTTAAATTATTTCCTTTATTTTTTATGATTGCCTCTTAAAGTACAACATCTTCTGTTACTATAATATTTGTATTCATCATTAAATAGTCTAAATTCTGATGAAATGATCTTTCCCTTTCTTTACAATTAGTATATGCATATAATATTTTAATTCTATAAACTTGTCCTTTCCATTTTTAATTTACAGTGGTTAATCTTTCAATTTTTGCTAAGGTTACATCTAATATCTTTACTGTATTTCTACAGAATATGGCTACTCTAGAACATCTCTCATTTCCCAAATTCCAGATTATCTTTCCTTCTCATAGTTTTTCTAATAGAAATATTTCTTCATTTGTTAAAAATTTTGTCTTCTAATATTATCACTTCTAAATCATATGTATTTCACTGCTCTAAATCACTATATTCTTCTTACTATATTCTTAATTCTAGTCACTGTCAAAGGAAAAAACTTC
This sequence comes from Protopterus annectens, assembly GCF_019279795.1. Taxonomy (NCBI): domain Eukaryota; kingdom Metazoa; phylum Chordata; order Ceratodontiformes; family Protopteridae; genus Protopterus; species Protopterus annectens. The sequence goes on from NC_056736.1 coordinate 759,863,558, forward strand.
AAAGACCAATTCACGTAAGGTTCAAGCAAGGCACCCTTTATTAACTTGCAGCAAGGAGACAAAGCATGCTGGCAGAATGGTTTGAACATTAATAATTAGTATGGCATTTTTATACAGTTCTTTCCATGTCACACAGAAATGTTACTTCTATTGCTGACATAGTTAGACACAGCTTTCTGTATTGTTCTACAGAAAATGTTACTAGACTAATTGCTGACTAGTTGAGAATAACTGCTGATTTACAAAACATTTGAGAAAAACAACCTGGCCTTGGGGCTTATTTTAGCCCACCACAAACTTTCAATTCTTCAATTGTGCAGTTCTAATATATGTGTTACATTTTGCCTAGATTCAAGGTACATTTCTAGCTTAGGTAGAAGTAATGCTGACTACAGTTTATACTTTCAAGCATCCATTGTGTTCCTTATCAAACCTTCTAGCAGCCTTGTACTTTCTCATGGCATAAGCAGAAAATCAATAACTCTTTGTTAAGTCTCATGACACTAGTAGAAATGAAACACTTCTTATTATTTTCCTGACATTAGCAGAAATCAAATGCTTCTTGTTAAGTTTCTAATAGCTGTGCAGATTCATGCAGTGTGAACAGAATAAATGTATTAACCCTTTTAAACCTCGAATGCACTAAGCATGCATATAACTAATACATATTTTTCTAACATTTCTCTCCTTTTAATACTTTTATTCTATTTTCAAAATAAGCATAAACATTTTGTTTTCTTCCCCTAACCTCTTCCTACTCAGGATTTGCAGTTAAGAGAGTCATTCAGTTTAAACTTATAAAAGCATTTTCAATTTTTCAACAATTCTTCAAGTTCAGCACCTTGGTATAAGGTTTCTGAAACTGACATGTCTATAAAGTGTTTAATCAGTCTTTTCATGCAGGGGATGCAGCAGCACACACATACCACTAGCAGGATCATTCCTACACAGATGGCAATCAGGATGTTCATTAAGATACTGCCCCATCCCCCAAACAATCTCTGGAAAAAGTCCGTCAATGGATTTGGTCCTGGCTTGGTCATAGCCGACACCTGCTGAATTACCTCAAGGTGATTGTCTATTTTGTGTTTGTGGTCAAGAATATATGAACAGCACTCTTCCTGGATTAAAGCGCAAGTACCTCCTCTCGCCGCTAGGGTGAAGTCAAGAGCCATGCGGTTTTGAAGCATTACAGTTCTCAAGGCAGTCAGTTCATCAGTCACCAATTCTAGAGCAGAAAAGGTTGCATTGCTCATTATTTCGAGATGTTTAGACAGTTTTCTCAGTTCCCAGATTGATTTTGTTGCTCCATATGCTGGCAGTACACCTGCCACGAGATGATGGTATCCCCCAAATCCATATGTGACAGTCCATTTTTACCTAGGCTCACAGCATGCTGGTTTTTCCAGCCTTGATTTGCCCCACTGGGTTGACAGGCTTCTTGATTTCTCATCGAACATTCCAAATTTTCCCCTGAGGTAAAACTGCTGTGTGTCGTATGGCCGGAACTAGGTACCCCAAATAACAACTGCCGGACCAATTCTCAGGTAACAACTTATATGCTTTCCTACCACATACAAAGTAGCAATCTTCTACTTTGGTAGTAACTTTACTATGTCCTGGCTCTGGATGAAACATTTTTTTTTTGTCAACTATAATCAGTTGTTTATAGAGGTCAGCATTATGTTTTACTTCATCAGTTGTCCTATGCATCAGTTCAAAAAATGAATCATAGATTTTGTTGCAATAGGAACCTGCGTTGTCAGTTTTATTGTAGCATCTATAGGGAACAGTCACATTGCAATTGCTCCAACCCACCTGAAGTGTATCATTTTTGTAAAAACACACAGTCCCCTTCTGTCGAACAGACAAGTGCAATGCTACTTTATCTTGTGATGTGACATCTGATGTATCATAGACTAAGTTTTCCTAGGTATTGTTGGCTCCTAGGGGGACTGAAGTTAACAATAACCCCCTGTATGCTGTTGGCAAAGCTGAGCAAATTCAGCAATTCGAAACATTGAAGGTCTCAGCATACTCATATTTGATTGCCTGGTAAGTGTTGAAGTTTGGGTGCCACTCTATGTGCAACTTTCAGTGCTTATTCAGTTCAGTTTGTGTGGCTGGGAAAAGGAATGGCCACAACAAAAAGATTATTGTCACTAGTACAGTCAACAGGATGATTATGCAATACTTCTGAGGAAATGGTTGTTCTGCATTCCTGTTTTCTCCGACTCTTCCGAGTAGGTGCATTTGGATTTTTCTGGAATCCATCATTTTTGCTTTTGACATGTGATCTTACTCTCTGCCCTAATAGGACCTTCAGCACTGATGGTTTCTTCACTGGGGTTGAGACGGATCAGTCCTATTGATCTGACCCCCCTTTGTAGCCAGACTTTGTGCTGAGGGCCCTGATGGAGAGGTAAGATTTTTGTCCAGTTCAAAGTTTTTAACTAGTTTGCAGTGCTTCAGGTGAATCCATGAAGCTCGCTCTGCTATCTTGACTGCAGTGGGTGTCAAAAAAAGCACCTGGTATGGACCTTCCCACCTTGGTGATGACCAATTCTTCTTCTTTACAACTTTTATCCACACCCAGTCCCCGGGTGTCACTGCCACCTCTGATATCTCGGTTTGCTTTCTATCTGAAACAGAATTTGACTGCAACAGATGTTTAGAATTCATGTCTTTCTTCATATATTCAGCTAGTGTAAAATCAGCTTTCTGGTCTGAGGACATGAGAAGTTTCCATTGGGGTGTATAATAAGCCCTTCCAAATAGTTTTTCAAAAGGAGTCAATCCTTTTGCAGTCAGAACAGTTCTTATGCTCAGCAGTGCCAGGGGCAAACAATACAACCAATTATTTTCTGTCTCAGCTATTAACTTTCTCAATTTGTTTTATAATATACCATTATGCCTTTCAACTAGCCCTGCAGATTGTGGATGGTATGCACAATGATTTTTTAAAGAAATACCAAAATGCTTACTTAACTGCTGTATGGTTTGGTTTACAAAGTATGTACCATTGTCACTGTAGATCCTTTCAGGAATGCCGAATCTAGGGATGATTTCTTTGACAAGTACTTTTGCCACCATGGCTGCATCTGGATTTTTGGTTGGAAAGGCTTCCACCCATCTGGAAAGCATATCTACAATGACAAGACAATACTTCTTATTTTCACATTTGTTCAATTCTATGAAATCCATACAGATAGTGTGAAAACGGATATGGTGGTGTAGGGAAACTCTCTTGCTTGGGCTTTAACACCCCTTGTGCATGATGTTTGTTGCAAATTTGACACGTCAAACAAAATGTTTTAGAGTAGTTTGTAAATCCGTACGTTGTGAACACCTGGTTCACCAGCTGTACCATCCCCCCTGTTGAGACATGGCACTGCCCATGGCTCAACAAAGCTGCATATCTAAACAAATAAGATGGTAGTATTGGTTTCTCTTCTTTAGAGATGTACAGCCCCTTTTCGAGAATTGCTCCTCGTTTTACCCATCATTGTTTTTTAGCTTGCGTAGTGAGTGTCTGCATTGTTTTTAACATTTCTAAGTCTAAAATCTCAGAGGGTTGTAGTTCCTCATTTAAAAGAAATACTTCAGAAGCTGCTTGTTTTGCAGCTGTATCAGCTCTTGCATTACCTTTTGAAACCCTATATTGTTGCTTGGTGTGAGCTGTGCATTTACAAATGGCTATTTTCTGAGGTAACTTGTCAGAAAAAGATGTATTAATGTGTGTATTAGTAATATGCTTAGTGCATTTAGAGCTTGAAAAGGGTTAACACATTTATTCTATTTCATACTGCATAAATCTGTACAAACTGCAGATGCTTTCTGACCTTGTATTGTCAGCTAAAATCTTAGCTTATGATTGGAAATTTACTGAGAAGCAGATGATTTCTGCTTGTTTTAGGAAAATAATGAATAGAACAATACTACTTGTATAAATGTTATGAGGCTTAGACAAGAAGTTCTGCTTGTGCTGTGAGAAAATACACAGCTGTAGAATCTATAGATAATTAGAACAAAGACTGTTTGAAAATATGAATTGTAATCAGCATTTGTTTATGCCTGAGTTAGAAAAGTACCTTGAAATGTAACACATGTATTAGAAGTGTGCAATAGGGGCCTGTAATGGGTTAGTGCCCACCAAGGCCAGGTTGATTTTCTCAAAAAGTTTCTCACAAATCTAGTCATGTCAGCAGAAAATCTGAGTAACATCTGCTGTAGAACAATACTGAAAGTTGTGTTTAATTACGTCAACCATAGAAGGCCATGTCTTGTAAAGCAGTATAAGAATAGCATACTTCCTGTTAGTAGTTAGGCAAAATCTTGTATTTGCATGTTTTTGTCTCCTTGCTGCAAGTTATTAAAAGTGCCTTAACTGAACCTTACGTGTATATGTCTTTGAAGTTTTTTCCTTTGACAGATTGGTCCTTCGGACCGGAAACCCTCACTTCGCCTCGGATCAGACAGGCCAGGTGGCTTGAAACCGTATGGAGAAGAAACCACATCAGTTCTTCTTATTTGAAAAGCCCTCCAACTGAATTGTCGTACAAAAGAAGCCAGCCACTTTCTGATCTGCAACTGAAGGATGGGTTTACTCAAACCAGGTGATCAATCACGAAGGCTCAGGTAAGGTAAATCTACCTTTTTTTTTCTGTTTTAGATCAGGGACTAGATTTGTATTGTTTTGTTAAGACTTTGTTTATACAAGTCAGGGACAAAAAGATTACTGTCTTGTCATAGATCAGGGAAACAGAGCAGGTAGACAGTCATTCTGAAGAGACTATAACAAAATCCATGGTACCATGTTAAAAAATAAGGAGTTACGCAACGATTAAAAGGGTAGAACAGAATGGGTAATAATTGCACAAAAATACCCCAAAATCCGCCGTTAACCGAAGACGCGAAATACATGCAGTCACAGCGTGCTGATAATATTAAATATTACTCAAAATGGGTTAATAAGCATGAATTTGACGGTAAATTAGAAAAATCCTCACTTGTCAAACTTGTCAAACAACTTAAAACCGATTCTAAAGGTCGGGTAAAAAAGCAACGTCAATTAGGAATTCCTCAGGCACACAGGTGGATTGAGGAAGTAAACCGAAGGGAACAAGAAAATAATAATTCAAAAGCAATGTTTTTAGATAAGGAGGATAATAACTTAGTAATAGCATCGGCCCCTCCGCCTCCCTTACCAGAATATGCGGCAAGTGAACAAGTTAGTCCACCCCCGCGATATCCTGCTGTCACTGTAAATAGAAACAGTACAAAAGCGAAACCGTTTATTAGAGATCCCGTCGAGACCAGGTCTTGAACACGGGCAGGAAACTCAAAAGGGGACATTGAGCTATATCAAATGGGTAGAAATTCATGATCCATGAGTGAAGAAGAAATATGCCCACTTATAGAAGTGCTTAATCCTCAAGCAGGACAAGAAGGTCAGGACCCAACTATTCTAGTGTATAGACCCTGGACTCCAGAAGACATCTGGAAGGCCACTGAGGGAATTCCCCATCCAAAAGTTAATTTTAGAAAGTTTTTGGAAGATTTGCAAGGAATGAGGCTAAGTTATAATTTAAACGGTGAAGAGAGGTAGAAAATGTAGTCAGACAAATTGTGGGACCAGATTGGAACATGATTAGTGGCGACTGGAATCCCCGTGACGCTGCACTCAGGCCCCTCCCACATAGCAGTGCAGAGCTAGACAACAGAGTGAAAGGTCTTACAGACCGAATCTCTGAGAAATGGAAGACTAGGGCAGACTGGACTTGCATTAATCAATGCATCCAGCAATAAGGTGAGACTGTTGACAGATATTATGCCAGACTGTTAGAATGTTTTAATAACCACTGTGGAATGCAGGTTCCTGAAGACCAGACACAATATTCCCCATATGAGTAGCAGTTAAAGAATGCATTTTTGAAAGGCAGTATTGCACCCATAAGCAGATTTATCACAAAGCACATGGCAGATCATCGTATAAGCAGGTTACAGTCACTACTCAAATATGCTAGGCATGCCGAAAGGCATTTTAATAGCAAAAAGAAAAAGAAAGCCCAAGTATTTTCTGTAGAAAATAAATGAAATGGCAGGAGGAACTGCACAAAGTAAATCCACAAGTGCCAGGCAATAGCGTATAAAAATTTAATATCCGCTTTCATCAAACGACTTCATCAGAATACACTTAATGACAAAAAACAATGCCTTAAATACACTCTGTTAAACAGTCAATTAACTTAATTGACAACTAATTAAATGGGAAACCATTAAAAACACAAAATTCAAAAGTTAAAAAAGGCAGACAAATCAGTCTCCTTAGAAATAGTTAGTTTACGATATTTCAAAAAACATTTCAAGTTGATGGTTTCATTTAACCCTGGCATAGTGTCTGATTTTAATCTAATCTGCCAAAGTGTCTCTCTTTGTTCTAGGTAGTTTTTAAAATCACCAACCCTCATGTCTAATTTACAAACTTCTAAGACAAAAAAAATGAATTTTTTGAAAGACGAACAGACAGCAGAATGTTTGTATAAAGCGTTGTTCTGATCTTTACTTTTGATTCCATAAAGATGTTCTTTAATACGTGTACCTAAACTTCCTGTGGTCATTCCCACATGAAATGCAGGGCACACACTACACATGCTAATATATACAACTCCACAGGTGTTACAATTAACAAAGTCAGGAACTTCCAAAATTTTTTCTGATGTAACTATGGAGATGTAAGGCCCTTCAGAAATGTATCTGCAAATTTTACATTGATGGCAGCAGAACATGCCTTTCTTTCTTCTGACTGTGGAGCTCTCATCTAAAGTGTGATGTTCTAATATTTGTTTAAGGTTGTTATTTTTACGAAACACAAAACTGGGTTTGGTTCCGACAACACGAACCATGTCAGAATTTCCTTGAAGTACCCTCCAATTCCTCTCAAGTGCAGCCCCGATATGATTAGAGTCACTACTCATTTCAAGGGAACAAATAACATCAGAATTACTTTTATTGGATGTACGTTCACTGTAAACATTCACTTTAATAACCACAGGTTTATTCAAAATTGCTGGAAAGTGAGTGCCTGGATCTGGGTGAAGACAATAAAGAAGAAGAATTGGGCATCACCAAAGTGGGTAGGTCCATATCAAGTGCTTCTGTCGACACCCACTGCAGTCAAGATAGCGGAGCGCGCCTCCTGGATCCACCTGACGCACTGTAAATTAGTCAAAAACTTTGAACTGGACAAAAATCTTGTCACATGCCAAGAGTAAAAATGATAGAGTCCAGAAGAAACAGGAATGCAGAACAACCCTTTCCTCAGAAGTATTGCATAATCATCCTGTTAACTGTACTAGTGACAATAAACTTTTTGTTGTGGCCTTTCCTTTTCACAGCCACACAGACTAAACTGAATAAATGTGAAGCGTTACTCATAGACTGGCATCCAAACTTTAACACTTACCAGGCAATTAAATATGTGTTTGCTGAGACTTTCAATGTTTTGAATTGCTGGATTTGCACAGCTTTGCCGACAGCATACAGGGGGGTTATTAATGACCACGGTCCCCCTAGGGGTCAATGAGACCTGGGAAAACTTGATTTATGATACCTCAACCATTACATCACAAGATAAAATAGCATTGCACTTGTCTGTTCCACAAAAGGGAACTGTGTGTTTTTTATAAAAATGATACTGTTCAGGTGGGTTGGAGCAATTGCAATGTGACTGTTCCTTATAAATGTTACACTAACGGTAACAATGCAGATTTTTATTGTAACACAAATTATGATTCATTTCTTGGATTGATGCACAAAACACTTGATGAAGTAAAACATAATTCTGTTCTTTATAAGCAACCGTCTATAACTGATAAAAAAATGTTTCATGCAGGGCAAGTGTATATTCATAGCAAAGTTACTACTAAGGTGGAGGACTGTTATTTTGTGTGTGGCAGAAAGGCATACAAATGGTTACCTGAGAATTGGTCCGGCAGTTGTTTTTTGGGTTACCTGGTTCTGGCCATACGACACACTGCAGATTTGCCTCAAGGAAAATTTTGAAATGTCCGAGAGGTCATCAAGAAACCTGTAAATCCAGTGGGACAAATCGATGCATGTTGGAAAGACCATTATTCTATAGGCAAAGGACTGACACACATGGACTTGAGTGATAGTGTTATATCGTGGGCAGGCATATTACCAGCATATGGATCAGTGAAATCGATCTGGGAGCTGAGAAAACTGTTTAAACTTATCGAAGTGATGAACAATGCAACTTTTTCCACCCTCGAATTGGTGACTGATGAACTGAGTGCCATGAGAACTGTAGTGCTTCAAAACAGCATGGCTCTCGACTTCACCCTAGTGGTGAGAGGTGGTACTTGCACTTTAATCCAAGAAGAATGCTGTCCGTATATTCCTGACCATAAACACGAGATAGACAATCATCTTGAGGTAATTCAGCTAGTGTCGGCCATGACCAAACCAGGCCCAAACCCACTGATGGACTTTTTCCAGAAATGGTTTAGGGGGATGGGGTACCATCCTAATGAACATCCTGATTGCCATTTGTGTAGGAATGCTCCTATTGGGAGTATGTGTTTGTTGTGGTATCCCCTGCATGAAAAGACTGATTAAAGACTTTATAGACGTATCAGTTTCTGAAACCTTATATCAAAGTACTGAGTTCGAAGAACTGTTAAAAGATTGAAAATGCTTTCATAAGTTTAAACTGAATGACTCTCTTAACTGCAAATCCTGAGTGGGAAGAGGTTAGGAGAAGAAAACAAACTGTTTATGCTTATTTTGAAAGTAGAATAAAATTATTAATAGGGGGGAAATGTCAGAAAAATATGTATTAATGTGTGTATTAGTAATATGCTTAGTGCATTTAGAGCTTGAAAAGGGTTAACACATTTATTCAATTTCATACTGCATAAATCTGTACAAACTGCAGATGCTTTCTGACCTTGTATTATCAGCTAAAATCTTTGCTTATGCTTGGAAATTTACTGAGAAGCAGATGATTTCTGCTTGTGTTAGGAAAATAATGAATAGAACAATACTACTTGTATAAATGTTATGAGGCTTAGACAAGAAGTTCCGCTTGTGCTGTGAGAAAATACACAGCTGTAGAAGCTATAGATAATTAGAACAAAGACTGTCTGAAAAGATGAACTGTAATCAGCATTTGCTTATGCCTAAGTTAGAAAAGTACCTTGAAATGTAACACATGTATTAGACATGTACAATAGGGGCCTATAATGGGTTAGTGCCCACCAAGGCCAGGTTGTGTTTCTCAAAAAGTTTCTCACAAATCTAGTCATGTCAGCAGAAAATCTGAGTAACATCTGCTGTAGAACAATACAGAAAGTTGTGTTTAATTACGTCAGCCATAGAAGGCCATGTCTTGTAAAACAGTATAAGAATAGTATACCTCCTGTTAGTAGTTAGGCAAAATATTGTATTTGCATGTTTTTGTCTCCTTGCTGCAAGTTATTAAAAGTGCCTTAACTGAACCTTACGTGTATTGGTCTTTAAAGTTTTTTCCTTTGACATAACTGAATAGATTCTAAAAGATCTAAAATAAACTGTGCATGATTTATAGGTTGCCAGTAGATGTTATCATTCCTCGGTTTTTCCACTGTTGTGCAAAAACATGTACAGTAGAAAAAGCGTACTGGCTGTCAGTAAAAATGTTTACACATTTACCCTTTGCTAAGATACATGTCCGTGTCAAGGCAATCAATTCTGCTGCCTGTGCAGATAAGTTGTGTGGTAAAGATTTTGCTTCTATAATCTCAGTGTCAGAAACTACTGCATATCCTACTAGGTTCTGTCCTGCAGGACCCCTTTTGCACGAACCAGCCACGTAGTATGTCACCTCGGCATCATCCAGGGGGACATCTGTGAGATCTTTTCTAGGTAGTGTCTTTTGCTCAATTACCTGCAGGCAGCGGTGCAGTGTGCCACCTGCAGGGGTCGGGAGCAGAGTAGAAGGGTTCAAAGTCGTGCATCTCTCAATTGTCATGTGAGGTTGGCTCAACAATATAGTCATACAGGAAAGATGCCTAGCAGGGGAAAGATATGCCACCTTTTCTTGTAGTAAAATAATCGCGACTGCATGAGGCACTCTCAAGGTGAGAGGGTGAAATAAGACTACTGAGGCCGAGGCCTGTACTGCCATCGCAGCTGCAACTACTGCTTGTACACAGTGGGGTAAGGACCGTGCCACTGGGTCTAGTTGTGATGAATAATAAGCAATGGGGCGTTGCTTATCCCCATGCTGTTGTGTTAACACTGATGTCATATAACCTTGCTTACAATCTACAGTTTGGAAAAAACGTTTATGGTAGTTTGGTAATCCTAGAACTAATAAGGATGCTATTAACTGCTTCAGTTTGCAGAAAGCAGATTCTGCTTCTGGTGTCCATTGTAATAAATCCTATGCTGCCATAGGCTTCTTATATATATAAGGTCAGTTAGCGGTGCAGATTCCAAAGCATAGTTTGGAATCCAGCTCCAGCAAAAATTAGTTGTACCCAGGAAGGACATCATTTCTTTCTTGGTAGTGGGTTTTGGTGCTTGCAAAATTGCTACTTTTCTGTCCTCATCTAATGTTTAACCTTCCTTGGATATTACGTATCCCAGTTATTTGACTTGTTTTTTCCAAAGCTGCAGTTTACTTTTATTTACCTTATGTCCTTCAGCGGCTAAGAATTGTAGAAGTGCTATGGTATCTTCTCTACAATCCTGCTGGGTGGAGGCTGCCAGCAAGATGTCATCGACATAAAGTAAAATCTGACTGCCTCTTGGTGGGGTGAATCCTGCCAAGTTGCTTGCCATTTCTTGTGAGAATATTGTTGGACTTTCACAATATCCTTGTGGTAGTCGCATATATGTATACTTTTTCCCCTGAAATGTGAATGCAAACCAATACTGGCTATCAGGGTGTATCGGTATCGAAAAGAACGCATTGCTGATGTCTACCACAGAAAAATACTTCTGTTGAGGTTTTAAATCATTCAACAGGGCATGTGGGTCTGGCACCGTAGGTGCCCTTGGTATTACTGCATCATTTACAGCTTGTAAATCTTGGACCATACGCCATTCTCCATTTGCTTTTTTAACTGGAAATAAGGGTGTGTTACATGGTGAATCGGGAGATTCTACTAGTATCCCTCCTTTAAGTAAGGCTGCTATAATAGGCTTTATCAAGGGATACTGTATTTTCTGTGGTCTAAATGCTGACTTTGGCATGATAGCTACTGGTCCCACTGTACGAATAAGTCCTACATCTGATTTTCCTGTTGACCAAAGAGTTTCTGGTATATTCTGTAAGGCATTCTCTTCCTCCTTTAATAGGAGCGCTAATCAGCTGTCCTTGCTAGACTGCAAGTGTACAGCTGGGTGGGTCTGAGTTATCCAATTCAGCTTCTGCATTTGTATTCCTTGTTCTGACAGTTCTAACTCTGTCTGTTTTTCCCATCTCGTGACTTTTTCTCCTAGGTCTGCCCATTCTATATTTCTGTTTTTGGTTAAGCTAACATGTGTTAATCGATTAGATTTATAAAGTGCAAAGAACTCCTGGGGCAACGAACAGCTGGCTACACTGTTCCCTTCTGTGTCCCAGTATAGGTTATGCAATATCAATCTGTTTGCATGATTTTTAAACAATTCTTGCTCATATTCCTTATCAGGTCCTCATGTGTTACAATAATACAGGGTACAGTGCAACAGGTGTTGCTTATCAATGTCAAGGGAGGGGAACTTGCTGATGGCTACATTCATTAATTCTTCGGTCACAGTCCCTGGACCAGTCGTAACCAAGTCCTGGCTGTACCAATAAAACATTTCACCCTCCGATTGCACTGCAAAGGTATCAATTTGTCACTGTGCTTCCATACCCTGCATGGTTGGGACTACTGCTATACCAAATAGCTGCATGAGGTCTCTGCCCAAGAGGTTTACTGGGCATTTTGCAGAAACAACAATTTTGCTTTTTTGTGTCAATTCTGAAACTGGATCAGTTATTGCAATGTTACGGGAGAGGGGCTCCCGATACAGCTGTCCATTAGCTGCTTTAACCAGTATGTAATCAGGTGTCTCTGTGTTTTCTGGTAGTTTGGAGGGATGTATCAGGGTTCGTGATGCCCCTGAGTCACACAAGAATTTGACTTCCCTCCCTTCTACCAGGAGTGTAACTTCTGGTTTTGTGTCTGCTAAATAGAGCTCCAGGCTCAATAAAGCTAGGTCTAATATTTCATCTTCTTCATTGTCACTAACTTCTTGCACTTCCTCTATCTCTTCTGTCACATCCTCTACTCCCTCTATCATATTCTCATTTGTCCTTTCTTTGCTAACCCCTTCTAGTGATTCCTGACTACCATATAGTCAGTCCTCACCCTCCTTGTCTTTCGTGGTTGCCTTCTTGTTTTTCCTGCAATCCTTTGCCAAGTGTCCCTTTTTACTGCATTTAAAACATTCACCCCTTCTCTTTTGCCCTTCAAAGTCCTCTGATCGTTGATCAGATTGTTTGTTTCCCTGTGCATTTTTCTTGCCCTTTTTCCCGGACTGTACTACATAAACTTCTGTTCCATCTTCTACAGAAAATACTTGAGCTTTCTTTTTCTTTTTGCTATTAAAATGCCTTTTGGCATGCCTAGCATATTCAAGTAATGACTGTAACCTGCTTGTATGATGGTCTACCATGTGTTTTGTAATAAAACTGCTTATAGGTGCAATACTGCCCTTTAAAAATGCATTATTTAACTGCTATTCATATGGGGAATCTTGTGTTTGATCTTCAGGAACCTGCATTCCACAGGGTTTATTAAAACATTCTAATAGTCTGGCATAATACCAGTCAATAGTTTCACCTTCTTGTTGGATGCATTGATTAATGCAAGTCCAGTCTGCCCTAGGCTTCCATTTCTCAGAGATGCGGTCTGTAAGACCTTTTACTCTGTTGTCTAATTCTGCACTGCTATGTGGGAGGGGTCTTTGTGCAGCGTCACAGGGATTCCAGTTCCCACTAATCATATGCCAATCTGGCCCCACAATTTGTCTAACTACTTTTTCTACCTCTTCTCCATTTAGGTTATAACTCAGCCTCATTCCTTCTAAATCTTCTGAGAATTTTCTAAAATTAACTTGTGGATGGGGAATTCCCTCAGTGGCTTTCCGGATATCTTCCAGAGTCCAGGGTCTATACACTAAAATAGTTGGGTCCTGATTGTCCTGACCTGCCTGAGGGTTGGGTACTTCTATTAGTGGGCATATTTCTTCTTCACTCATAGATCGTGAATTCTTAACCATTTGATATAACTCGATGCCTTCATTTGAATTACCTGCCCTTGTTCGAGACCTGGTCCTGATGGGATCTCTAATATACAGTCTTATTTTCATAATGCCTCTTTCTTCAGTGACCACAGGATATTGTGGGGGTGGACTAACCTGTTCACTTACTTCATATTCTGGTAAGGGAGGTGGAGGTGCTGATGCTATTACTAAGTTATTGTCCTCCTTATCTAAAAACATTGCTTTTCAATTTTTGTTCTTTTGTTCCCTACGGTTTACTTCCTCAATCCACCTGTGTGCCTGAGGAATTCCTAATTTACGTTGCCTTTTTACCCAACCTTTGGAATCAGTTTTGAGCAGTTTGACAAGTTTGATAAGCGAGGATTTTTCTAATTTTCCGTCAAATTCATATTTATCAACCCATTTTGAATAATATTTAATATTGTCGGCGAGCTACGACTGCATGTATTTTGTGTCTTCTGTTAACGGTGGATTTTGGGGTCATTTTGTGCAATTATTACCCATTTTGTTCTACCGTTTTGATCATTACGTAACTTCTCTTATTTTTAACGTGGTACCACAGATTTTGTTATAGTCTCTTCAGAATGGCTGCCTACTTATTCTGTTTCTCCTGAACTATGACACGACAGTAATCTTTTCTGTCCCCGACTTGTAAGCAGAAATACAGTCTTGACAGAAACAATACAAATCTGGTCCCTGATCTAAAACAGAAAACAGGAAAAAGTAGATTCACCTTACCTGAGCCTACGTGATTGATCACCTGATTCGCGGAGACCCATCCTTCAGTCGCAGATCAGAAAGTGGCTGGCCTCTTTTGAATGACAATTCAGTCGGAGGGCTTTTCAAATAAGAAGAAACAATTTGGTTTCTTCCCCATACAGTTTCTACCACCTGGCCCGTCTGATCCGAGGTGAAGAGAGGGTGCTGGTCCGAAGGACCAATCTGTCAAAGGAAAAAACTTCAAAGACCAATTCACGTAAGGTTCAAGCAAGGCACCCTTTATTAACTTGCAGCAAGGAGACAAAGCATGCTGGCAGAATGGTTTGTCTGTACATTAATAATTAGTATGGCATTTTTATACAGTTCTTTCCATGTCACACAGAAATGTTACTTCTATTGCTGACGTAGTTAGGCACAGCTTTCTGTATTGTTCTACAGAAAATGTTACTAGACTAATTGCTGACTAGTTGAGAATAACTGCTGATTTACAAAACATTTGAGAAAAACAACCTGGCCTTGGGGCTTATTTTAGCCCTCCACAAACTTTCAATTCTTCAATTGTGCAGTTTTAATATATGTGTTACATTTTGCCTAGATTCAAGGTACATTTCTAGCTTAGGTACAAGTAATGCTGACTACGGTTTATACTTTCAAGCATCCATTGTACTCCTTATCAAAGCTTCTAACAGCTGTGTACTTTCTCATGGCATAAGCAGAAAATCAATAACTCTTTAAGTCTCATGACACTAGTAGAAATGAAACACTTCTTATTATTTTCATGACATTAGCAGAAATCAAATGCTTCTTGTTAAGTTTCTAATAGCTGTGCAGATTCATGCAGTGTGAACAGAATAAATGTATTAACCCTTTTAAACCTCAAATGCACTAAGCATGCATATAACTAATACATATTTTTCTAACAGTCACATTTACAGAAAACATTCAAAGTTGTCATTTTCCATTTGATTCATGGTTTCATAAGTGCATAGTTAATTGCTAGGCTAGCTTTCTTAATAGGGCATTCTATGCCTAGCCACGTTCCCTCACAAAGGTAAGAATCAAACATTCTACCTTGTGTCTGTGAGTCAAGCACCTTAGCCATTATACCAACCTCCAATCATGAGATATATATATATATATATTTTTTTTTTTTTTTCATCTGTTTCCTTTCTTTTTTTTCTTTTGTAATTGAAATTGGTCATTCATGAGAGGTGGAGGGGAAGTTGTTAATGCCTAGAACATTCTTGTATTTCTGTCGGCTGATATTTTTGCTAAGAGTCAAAATTGTTCAGCTCTGACTTAAGATTTTTATTGAGATATTTGTTTTGGTTAGGAAACGTGTCTCCTCATATTTTTGGTCAGGAGGGTCTGACATTGAAAAAGTGTGTTTATACATGCACTCCCAAACACAGGCACACCCCCCCCCCCCCACACACACACATTGCATATATTATATAATTTGTTTTGAAGGCTAAGGTAGCAGATATCACCAAAATAGTGAAGAAAAAAATAATAAAAAAGTGTGCAAATATGAATGTATAAATAGTACACACAGAACCTTTATAATGAATGCAGTGTAAATGAATGCTGTTGCTTTAAGGTACAAACTTTCTTTACCTTAGTTAAACATGTTTCTTTAAAGGTAATGAGAGATATATAATTTGTTTATTAGAGCATTTTATGACATATTTAAAGCTGTATAAGAGGAAGGTTAAGGAAACTCATGTAGACAGTTGTTCCTTTGTAACGGATTTGATATCTGAAGCAGTCGCTCTGGAACTGAGAGTTGACTGAAATGAGAACATCAGGATGAAGCTCTAATTTGTCCATATTAAAGGACTGCAGTAATGCTCTAAGAGAGAGAGAGAAAGAGAAAGACATCGAGAAAGGGACTGCAACCCAGAAATATGGAACTGTTTAAAGGTACTAGTTGTGTAATTGTTGTTAGCACTAACATTTTTTGAGAAGATCCTACATTTTTAAATTATTCCATATAAGAAATAATGCTGTTTTTTTTAAACCTCATGCCTCTGATGCCTTTAATGGTCCATACTGGTGGATCACAATGTGTATTTTTTCAAAATATTTATGACAAAGTCCCAAGACTGTACTAATCACTGCCAACGTAATGGAGTCACATGTTTGAGTGTATGTTTCTTCAAAGAGAGAGAGAGAGATTTAAGAAACAGTCCTGGGATGTGCACGGGAGTTTTTGTTTCCGTTGATGAGTGCAGCTGTGTATTGGTCTGCTTGCCAGGTAACAACTCAGAATATTTTCTAACCAGACTTTTTCTCATAACTAAATGATTACATCATACATGTGCGCATGCACACATGCACACAAACACACACGTTTCTTTTTTTTAAATATACTCACACACACACACACACACACACACACACACACACACACACACACACACACTTCTTTTTTAAAGAGCACACACACACACGGTAATTTAAAACATGATTACCATAGTTTTTAACATTTTATAAAAAATGCCATTAGTTTAGCATTTACTAAAGCAAATATTACCTTACTAAATGTTTGCTCTGTGAACACGCATGTAAGACTTTGTATAGTGTTTTTTTGTTTTGTTTTGTTTTTTTGGGAGCTTTTCTCCCTGGCCAGCAAAGAAATGGGGTACTTTACCCAGCAGTACATTCCTGGTCAAAAAACGCAAACAAATACATGAATAACACACACACACAGAGGACATTCTGACATGTACAAAAAAGTATACAACCAGCCATAGTTGGCTTCTGGCAACACCTTGTAGGGTACTGTACTATCTTGTGGATCTCTCAGCTTCTTTTGCCTGAAGAGAACAAAACAAAGACAAGCAGAGCAGTGAGCAGCACATTACCATCGCTGAGGATGGATACCAAAACTAAGACAAGCAGTGAGCAGCACATTACCGTTACTGAGGAGGGATAATAAAACAAAGACAAGCAGTGAGCAGCACATTACCATCGCTGAGGATGGATACCAAAACAAAGACAAGCAGTGAGCAGCACATGACCATCATCGAGGCTAGATAACAAAAAAAACACAAGTAGTGACAAGCACTTTACCATCACTGAGGATGGATAATAAAACAAAGACAATCAGTGAGCAGTACATTACCGTCATCGAGGATGATAACAAAACAAAGACAATCAGAGAGCAGCACATTACTTTCATCGAGGATGGATAACAAAACAAAGACAAGCAGTGAGAAGCACATTACCATCCTCAAGGATGGATAACAAAACAAAGACAAGCAGTGAGCAGCACATTACCGTTACTGAGGAGGGATAATAAAACAAAGACAAGCAGTGAGCAGTACATTACTGTCATCGAGGATGGATAACAAAACAAAGGCAAGCAGGGTGCAGCACATTACCATCACTGAGGATGGATAACAAAACAAAGACAAGCAGTGAGAAGCACATTACCATCATCGAGGATGGATAACAAAACAAAGACAAGCAGGGAGCAGCACAAGACTATCGTCGAGGATGGATAACAAAACAAAGACAAGCAGTGAGCAGCACATTACCATCATTGAGGATGGATAACAAAACAAAGGAAAGCAGTGAGCAGCACATTACTTTCATCGAGGATGGATAACAAAACAAAGACAAACAGTGAGAAGCACATTACCATCATCAAGGATGGATAACAAAACAAAGACAATCAGAGAGCAGCACATTACTTTCATCGAGGATGGATAACAAAACAAAGACAAGCAGTGAGCAGCACATTACCATTGTCGAAGATGGATAACAAAACAAAGACAATCAGTGAGCAGCACATGACCATAATCGAGGAAGGGTAACAAAACAAACACAAGCAGTGACAAGCACGTTACCATCGCTGAGGATGGATAACAAAACAAAGACAAGCAGTGAGCAGCACATTACCGTCATTGAGGATGATAACAAAACAAAGACAATCAGAGAGCAGCACATTACTTTTATCGAGGATGGATAACAAAACAAAGACAAGCAGTGAGCAGCACATTACCATCATCAAGGATGGATAACAAAGCAAGGACAAGCAATGAGCAGCACATGACCATCATCGAGGATGGATAACAAAACAAAGACAAGCAGGGAGCAGCACAAGACTATCATCGAGGATGGATAACTAAACAAAGACAAGCAGTGAGCAGCACATTACCATAGTCAAGGGAGGATAACAAAACAATGACAAGCAATGAGCAGCAGATAACCATCACTGAAGAAGGATCACAAAATAAAGGCAAGCAGTGAGCAGCACATTACCATCATTGAGGGAGGATAACAAAACAAACACAAGCAATGAGCAGCACCATCATCGGGGATGGATAAAACAACAACAAGCAAGGAGCAGCACATTACCATCATTGAGGATGGATTACAAAAAAAAGACAATCAGTGAGCAGCAAATTACCATCATCGAAGATGGATAAAAAAACAAAAACAAGCAATGAGCAGAAAATTACTGTCATGGAGGATGGATAACAAAACAAAGATAAGCAGTGAGCAGCACATTACTGTCATCGAGGATGGATAACAAAACAAAGACAAGTAGTAAGCAGCACATTACCATTGTCGAGGATGGATAACAAAACAACGACAAGCAGTGAGCAGCACATTACCATCATCAAGGATGAATAACAAAACAAAGACAAGCAGTGAGCAGCACACTACCATCATCGAGGATGGATAACAAAATAAACATAAGCAGTGAACAGCACCATCATCGAGGATGGATAACAAAAGAAAGACAAGCAGTGAGCAGCACATTACCATCCTCAAGGATGGATAACAAAACAAAGACAAGCACTGAGCAGCACATTACCATCATTGAGGATGGATAACAAAACAAAGACAAGCAGGGAGCAGCACATTACCGTCATTGAGGATGGATAACAAAACAAAGACAAGCAGTGAGCAGCACATTACCATCATCGAGGATGGATAACAAAACAAAGACAATCAGTGAGCAGCACCATCATCAAGGTTGGATAACAAAACAAAAGACAAGCAGTGAGCAGCACATTACCATCGTCAAGGATGGATAAAAAAACAAAGACAAAAACTGAGCAGCACATTACCATCATTATGGATGGATAATAAAACAAAGACAAGCAAAGAGCAGCACATTACCATTGTTGAGGATGGATAACAAAACAAAGACAAACTGTGAGCAGCACATGACCATCGTTGAGGATGGATAAGAAAACAAAGACAAGCAGGGAGCAGCACATTACCATCGTCGAGGATGATTAACAAAACAAAGAAAAGCAGTGAGTAGCATATTACTGTTGACGAGGATGGATAACAAAACAAGGACAAGCAGTGAGCAGCACATTACCATTATCAAGGATGGATAAAAAAACAAAGACAAGCAGTGAGCAGCACATTACCATCATCGTGGATGGATAACAAAAAAAAAAAAGACAAGCATTGAGCAGCGCATTACTATCCTTGAGGGTGGATAACAAAACAAAGACAAGCTGTGAGGATGGATAAAAAAAAAAGACAAGAAGTGAGCAGCACATTACCGTCATTGAGGATGGATAACAAAATAAAAGCAAGCAGTGAGCAGCACATTACCATCGTTGAGGGATGATAACAAAACAAGGACAAGCAGTGAGCAAAAGATAACCATCACTGAGGATGGATAACAAAAGAAAGGCAAGCAGTGAGCAGCACATTACCATCCTTGCGGAAGGATAACAAAACAAAGACAAGCAGTGAGCAGCACATTACCATCGTCGAGGGAGGATAACAAAACAAGGACAAGCAGTGAGCAGCAGATAACCATCACCGACGATGGATAACAAAATAAAAGCAAGCAGTGAGCAGCATATAACCATCGTCAAGGGAGGATAACAAAACAAACACAAGCAGTGAGCAGCACCATCATCGGGGATGGATAAAACAATGACAAGCAGGGAGCAGCACATTACCATCACCAAGGATGGATAACAAAATAAACACAATGTTGCACACCTCATCACTAAGGGCTTTTCATCCAGAAAAAAGGAGGTCATTGTCCCACTGTACTCATTCCTCATTAGACCCATTATAGAATACAACACCCCGTTTGGTATGTACCTCTCAAGACATCTGCAACAACTGGAAAGGCCACAGAAATACCTCACTAAAAGAATCACAGGCCTAAAGCAGATGCCCTACGCTGACTGCCTTAAAAAACTCCAGCTATACTCTGTCGCATATCGTCTACTCAAAGGCGATCTTTGCTTAACATACAAGGCCATGTCAAACCCAGAGCTGTTGGACATGCTACACTTAAAGAAATCCCAATCCCTCAGAGCCACACGCTCCAGGGATCTAAATCTTGTCATCACAATAAACAAAACATGCTGGAAGGATAGGTTCCTGACCCAGAGACTCCCCAGACTCTGAAATAGATTGTCCATACATGTCAAGCAGAGTGCCTCTTTGGCTCTCTTCAAAAGGAAACTTGACGATTGGATGGGAGAAAGGAAATTCACCCCAGGGATCACGTCAGTTGCCCTGCTAGACAGGGGGTCCAGGGAAATAAATAGTGTGGGATGAAATATCCAGGGAATTGTTATGGCTAGGCTTGTATAGGCTCTAGGGCTGATAGCCGAGTACCAACCTATGAACCTATGAACAAGCATTGACCAGCACCATCATCGAGGATGGATAACAAAACAAAGACAAGCAGGGAGCAGCACATTACTATCATCGAGGATGGATAACTAAACAAAGACAAGCAGTGAGCAGCAGCACATTACCATCGTCGAGGATGGATAACAAAACAAAGATAAGCAGTGAGCAGCACATTACCATCATCGAGCATGGATAACAAAACAAATGGAATCAGCAAGCAGCACATGACCATCATTGAGGATGGATAACTAAACAAAGACAAGCAGTGAGCAGCACCATCATCGGGGATGGATAAATCAATGACAAGCAGTGAGAAGCACATTACAATTATTGATGATGGATTACAAAAAAAAGACAATCAGTGAGCAGCACATTACCATCATAGTGGATGGATAACAAAACAAAGACAAGCAGTGAGTAGCACATTACCATAGTAGAGGATGAATTACAAAACAAGGACACACAGTGAGCAGCATATGACCATCACCGAGGATGGATAACAAAATAAACACAAGCATTGACCAGCACCATCATCAAGGATGGATAACAAAACAAAGACAAGCAGGAGCAGCACATGACTGTCATCGAGGATGGATGACAAAACAAAGACAAGCAGTGAACAGCACATTACCATCGTCGAGGATGGATAACAAAACAAAGACAAGCAGTGAGCAGCATATTACCATCGTTGAGGATGGAAAACAAAACAAAGACAAGCTGTGAGCAGCACATGACCATCGTCAAGGATGAATAACAAAACAAAGACAAGCAGTGAGCAGCACAAATAACATCATTGAGGATGGATAACAAAACAAAGGGAAGCAGTGAGCAGCACATGACCATCATCAAGGATGGATAACTAAACAAAGACAAGCACTTGAACAGCAGCACATTACCATCGTCGAGGATGAATAACAAAACAAAGACAAGCAATGAGCAGCACAAATAACATCATTGAGGATGGATAACAAAACAATTGGAAGCAGTGAGCAGCACATGACCATCATCGAGGATGGATAACTAAACAAAGATAAGCAGTGAGCAGCACATTACCATCATCGAGGATGGATAACAAAACAAAGACAAGCAGTGAGCAGCACATTACCGTCATTGAGGATGGATAACAAAACAAAGACAAGCAGTGAGCAGCATATTACCATCATCAAGGATGGATAACAAAACAAAGATAAGCAGTGAGCAGCACATTACTGTCATTGAGGATGGATAACAAAACAAAGACAAGTAGTAAGCAGCACATTACCATCATCAAGGATGGATAACAAAACAAAGACAAGCAGTGAGCAGCACATTACCATTGTCGAGGATGGATAACAAAACAACGACAAGCAGTGAGCAGCACATTACCATAGTAGAGGATG
Source organism: Protopterus annectens (assembly GCF_019279795.1). Lineage (NCBI taxonomy): Eukaryota > Metazoa > Chordata > Ceratodontiformes > Protopteridae > Protopterus > Protopterus annectens. The sequence goes on from NC_056736.1 coordinate 759,885,613, forward strand.
AATTACAAAACAAGGACACACAGTGAGCAGCATATGACCATCACCGAGGATGGATAACAAAATAAACACAAGCATTGACCAGCACCATCATCAAGGATGGATAACAAAACAAAGACAAGCAGGGAGCAGCACATGACTGTCATCGAGGATGGATGACAAAACAAAGACAAGCAGTGAACAGCACATTACCATCGTCGAGGATGGATAACAAAACAAAGACAAGCAGTGAGCAGCATATTACCATCGTTGAGGATGGAAAACAAAACAAAGACAAGCTGTGAGCAGCACATGACCATCGTCAAGGATGAATAACAAAACAAAGACAAGCAGTGAGCAGCACAAATAACATCATTGAGGATGGATAACAAAACAAAGGGAAGCAGTGAGCAGCACATGACCATCATCAAGGATGGATAACTAAACAAAGACAAGCACTTGAACAGCAGCACATTACCATCGTCGAGGATGAATAACAAAACAAAGACAAGCAATGAGCAGCACAAATAACATCATTGAGGATGGATAACAAAACAATTGGAAGCAGTGAGCAGCACATGACCATCATCGAGGATGGATAACTAAACAAAGATAAGCAGTGAGCAGCACCATCATCGGGGATGGATAAATCAATGACAAGCAGTGAGAAGCACATTACAATTATTGATGATGGATTACAAAAAAAAGACAATCAGTGAGCAGCACATTACCATCATAGTGGATGGATAACAAAACAAAGACAAGCAGTGAGTAGCACATTACCATAGTAGAGGATGAATTACAAAACAAGGACACACAGTGAGCAGCATATGACCATCACCGAGGATGGATAACAAAATAAACACAAGCATTGACCAGCACCATCATCAAGGATGGATAACAAAACAAAGACAAGCAGGGAGCAGCACATGACTGTCATCGAGGATGGATGACAAAACAAAGACAAGCAGTGAACAGCACATTACCATCGTCGAGGATGGATAACAAAACAAAGACAAGCAGTGAGCAGCATATTACCATCGTTGAGGATGGAAAACAAAACAAAGACAAGCTGTGAGCAGCACATGACCATCGTCAAGGATGAATAACAAAACAAAGACAAGCAGTGAGCAGCACAAATAACATCATTGAGGATGGATAACAAAACAAAGGGAAGCAGTGAGCAGCACATGACCATCATCAAGGATGGATAACTAAACAAAGACAAGCACTTGAACAGCAGCACATTACCATCATCGAGGATGAATAACAAAACAAAGACAAGCAATGAGCAGCACAAATAACATCATTGAGGATGGATAACAAAACAATTGGAAGCAGTGAGCAGCACATGACCATCATCGAGGATGGATAACTAAACAAAGATAAGCAGTGAGCAGCACATTACCATCATCGAGGATGGATAACAAAACAAAGACAAGCAGTGAGCAGCACATTACCGTCATTGAGGATGGATAACAAAACAAAGACAAGCAGTGAGCAGCATATTACCATCATCAAGGATGGATAACAAAACAAAGATAAGCAGTGAGCAGCACATTACTGTCATTGAGGATGGATAACAAAACAAAGACAAGTAGTAAGCAGCACATTACCATTGTCGAGGATGGATAACAAAACAACGACAAGCAGTGAGCAGCACATTACCATCATCAAGGATGGATAACAAAACAAAAGACAAGCAGTGAGCAGCACATTACCATCCTCAAGGATGGATAACAAAACAAAGACAAGCAGTAAGAAGCACATTACCGTCGTCGAGGATGGATAACAAAACAAAGACAATCAGCGAGCAGCACCATCATCAAGGCTGGATAACAAAACAAAAGACAAGCAGTGAGCAGCACATTACCATCATCGAGGATGGATAACAAAACAAAGACAAGCAGTGAGCAGCACATTACCATTGTCGAGGATGGATAACAAAACAAAGACAAGCAGTGAGCAACACATTACCATCATCGAGGAGGGATAAGAAAAAAACAAAAAAGAAAAGCATTAAGCAGCACATTACCATCATCGAGGATGGATAACAAAACAAAGACAAGCAGTGAGCAGCAGCACATTACCATCATCACGGATGAATAACAAAACAAAGGCAAGAAGTGAGCAGCACATTACCATCGTCAAGGATGATTAACAAAACAAAGACAAGCAGTGAGCAGCATATTACCATCATCGAGGGTGGATAACAAAACAAGAACAAGCAGTGAGCAGCATATTACCGTTATTGAGGATGGATAAAAAAACAAAGACAAGCAGTCAGCAGCACATTACCATCGTTGAGGATGGATAACAAAACAAAGACAAGCAGTGAGCAGCACATTACTGTCATCGAGGATGGATGACAAAACAAAGACAAGCAGTGAACAGCACATTACCATCGTCGAGGATGGATAACAAAACAAAGACAAGCAGTGAGCAGCACATTACTGTCATCGAGGATAGATAACAAAACAAAGACAATCAGTGAGCAGCACATTACTGTCATCGAGGATAGATAACAAAGCAAAGACAAGCAGAGAGTAGCATATTACCATCATCGAGGATGGACAACAAAACAAAGACAAGCAGTGAGCAGCACATTACCATCATCGAGGATGGATAACAAAACAAAGGGAAGCAGTGAGCAGGACATTACCATCACTGAGGATGGATAACAAAATAAAGGCAAGCAGTGAGCAGCACATTACCATCATCGAGGAAGGATAACAAAACAAGGACAAGCAGTGAGCAGCAGATAACCATCACTGAGGATGGATAACAAAACAAAGACAAGCAGTGAGCAGCACATTACCATCCTCTAGGATGGATAACAAAACAAAGGCAAGCAGTGGGCAGCACATTACCATAGTCGAGGGAGGATAACAAAACAAGGACAAGCAGTGAGCAGCAGATAACCATCACCGACGATGGATAACAAAATAAAAGCAAGCAGTGAGCAGCATATAACCATCGTTGAGGGAGGATAACAAAACAAACACAAGCAGTGAGCAGCACCCTCATCGGGGATGGATAAAACAATGACAAGCAGGGAGCATTGAGGATGGATAACAAAACAGACAATCACTGAGCAGCACATTACCATCATCAAGGATGAATAACAAAACAAAGACAAGCAGTGTGCAGCACATTACCATCATCGAGGATGGATAACTAAACAAAGACAAGCAGTGAACAGCACCATCAGGCATGGATAAATCAATGACAAGCAGGGAGCAGCACATTACAATTATTGATGATGGATTACAAAAAAAAGACAATCAGTGAGCAGCACATTACCGTCATTGAGGATGGATAACAAAACAAAGACAAGCAGTGAGCAGCACATTACCATAGTAGAGTATGGATTACAAAACAAGGACACACAGAGAGCAGCATATGACCATCAATTGGATGGGAGAAAGGAAATTCACCCTGGGTATCACATCAGTTGCCCTGCTAGACAGGGGTCCAGGGAAGTAAATAGTGTGGGAAGAAATAGCCAGGGAATTGTTATGGCTAGGCTTGTATAGGCCCTAGTGCTGATAGCCTAGTACCAACCTATGAACAAGCATTGACCAGCACCATCATCGAGGATGGATAACAAAACAAAGACAAGTAGTGAGCAGCACATTACCATCATCGAGGATGGACAACAAAACAAAGACAAGTAGTGAGCAGCACTTTACCATCCTCAAGGATGGATAACAAAACAAAGACAAGCAGTGAGAAGCATACTACCGTCGTCGAGGGTGGATAACAAAACAAGGACAAGCAGTGAGCCGCACATTACCATCATTGAGGATGGATAACAAAACAAAGACAATCAGTAAGCAGCACATTACTGTCATCGAGCATGGATAACAAAACAAAGACAAGCAGTGAGCAGCACATTACCATCATCGAGGATGGACAACAAAACAAAGACAAGCAGTGAGCAGCACATTACCATCATCAAGGATGGATAACAAAACAAAGACAAGCAGTGAGCAGCACATTACCATCATCGAGGATGGACAACAAAACAAAGACAAGCAGTGAGCAGCACATTACCATCATCAAGGATGGATAACAAAACAAAGACAAGCAGTGAGCAGCACATTATCATTGTCGAGGATGGACAACAAAACAAAGACAAGCAGTGAGCAGCACATTACCATCATCAAGGATGGATAACAAAACAAAGACAAGCAGTGAGCAGCACATTACCATTGTCGAGGATGGATAACAAAATAAACACATGCAGTGAACAGCACCATCATCGAGGATGGATAACAAAAGAAAGACAAGTAGTGAGCAGCACTTTACCATCCTCAAGGATGGATAACAAAACAAAGACAAGCAGCGAGCAGCACATCACCATCGTCGAGGATGGATAACAAAACAAGGGGAAGCAGTGAGCAACAGATAACCATCTCTGAGGATGGATAACAAAATAAAGACAATCAGTGTTCAGCACATTATCATCATCAAGGATGGATAACAAAACAAAGGCAAGCAGTGAGCAGCACATTACCATCGTCGAAGATGGACAACAAAACAAAGACAAGCAGTGAGCAGCACATTACCGTCATCGAGGATGGATAACAAAACAAAGACAATCAGTGAGCAGCACCATCATCAAGGTTGGATAACAAAACAAAAGACAAGCAGTGAGCAGCACATTACCATCATCGAGTATGGATAACAAAGCAAGGACAAGCAATGAGCAGCACATAACCTTCGTCGAGGATGGATAAAAAAACAAAGACAAAAAGTGAGCAGCACATTACCATCATTGTGGATGGATAATAAAACAAAGACAAGCAGTTTGCAACATATTACCATCATCGAGGAGGGATAACAAAAAACAAAAAATAAAAGCAATGAGCAGCACATTACCATCATCGAGGATGGATAAGAAAAAAAGACAAGAAGTGAGCAGCACATTACCATCATCGAGTATGGATAACAAAAGAAAGACAAGATGTGAGCAGCACATTACCATCGTCAAGGATGATTAACAAAACAAAGACAAGCAGTGAGAAGCATACTACCATCATCGAGTGTGGATAACAAAACAAGGACAAGCAGTGAGCAGCACATTACCATCATTGAGGATGGATAACAAAACAAGGACAAGCAGTGAGCAGCACATTACCACCGTTGAGGATGGATAAAAAAACAAAGGCAAGCAGCCAGCAGCACATTACCGTCATTGAGGATGGATAACAAAACAAAGACAATCAGTGAGCAGCACATTACTGTCATCGAGGATAGATAACAAAACAAAGACAAGCAGTGAGCAGCACATTACCATCATCGAGGATGGACAACAAAACAAAGACAAGCAGTGAGCAGCATATTACCATCATCGAGGATGGACAACAAAACAAAGACAAGCAGTGAGCCGCACGTGACCATCATTGAAGATGGATAACAAGATAAAGACAAGCAGTTAGCAGCACATTACCATCATCGAGGATGAATAACAAAACAAAGCCAAGCAGTGAGCAGCACATTACTGTCATCAAGGATGGATAACAAAACAAAGACAAGCAGTGAACAGCACATGACTATTGTCGAGGATGGATAAGAAAAAAAGGCAAGAAGTGAGCAGTACATTCCCGTCATTGAGGATGGATTACAAAACAAAGACAATCAGCGAGCAGAACATTGCCATTATCGAGGATAGATAACAAAACAAAGACAAAAAGGGAGCAGTACATTACCATAGTCGAGGATGGATAATAAAACAAAGACAAGCAGTGAGCAGTAGATTACCATCATCGAGGATGGATAACAAAACAAAGATAAGCAGTGAGCAGCACATTACCATCGTCAAGGATGGATAAAAAACAAAGAAAATCAGTGAGCAGCACATTACTGTCATTGAGGATGGATAACAAAACAAAGACAAGCAGTGAGCAGCACCCTACCATCGTCGAGGATGGATAACAAAACAAAAACAAGCAGTGGGCAGCACATTACCATCATTGAGGATGGATAACAAAATAAAGACAAACAGTGAGCAGCATATTACCATCATTGAGGATGGATAACAAAACAAAGACAAGCAGTGAGCAGCATATTACTGTCGTCGAGGATGGATAACAAAACAAAAACAAGCAGTAATCAGCACATTACCATCATCAAGGATGGATAACAAAACAAAGACAAGCAGTGAGCAGCACATGACCATTGTTGAGGGTGGATAATAAAACAAAGAAAAGCAGTGAGCAGCACATGACCATCGTTGAGGGTGGATAATAAAACAAAGACAATCAGTGTTCAGCACATTACTGTCATCAAGGATGGATAACAAAACAAAGACAATCAGTGTTCAGCACATTACTGTCATCAAGGATGGATAACAAAACAAAGACAAGCAGTGAGCAGCACATTACCATCGTCATGGATGGATAACAAAACAAAGACAAGCTGTGTGCAGTACATTACCATCATCGAGGATGGATAGCCAAACAAGAACAAGTAGTTAGCAGCACATGACCATCATCGAGGATGGTTAACAAAACAAAGACAAGCAGTGAGCAGCACATTACCATCATCGAGGATGGATAACAAAACAAAGACAAGCAGTGAGCAGGACATTACATCTTCGAGGGTGGATAACAAAACAAAGACAAGCAGTGAGCAGCACATGACCATCATCGAGGATGGATAGCAGTTAGCAGCACTTTACCATCATCGAGGATAACAAAACAAAGACAAGCAGTGAGCAGCACATGACCATCGTCAAGGATGAATAACAAAACAAAAACAAGTAGTGACAGCATATTACCGTCATCGAGGATGAATAACAAAACAAAGATAATCAGTGAGCAGCACATTACCATCATTGAGGTTACATAACAAAATAAATACAAATAGTGAGCAGCACATTACTGTCATTGAGGATGGATAACAAAACAAGTTAGGTTTTCGAATACTGGCCAAGGCTCTTGCCACCCCCATAGTGCCTTTTTTAAGCAAGGCTCAAAAGACAAACCCACCACCATAAATAGCACAAGTAACAAAAAACTGAGGGTAATGCTACTCAATGCCAGAAGTCTAAACCTCATAATGCACGCACTCGAGGCACTCCTCAGTATGGAGAAAATTGATATATGTGCAGTAACAGAAACCTAGTTTAAGGCTCCAGAGAGCACTCCAGCACTACCAAGCTACAACATATACTATACATTTCGGTCACAGAACCCGGACCGAAATACAAAAGTCAAGGGCGTATCCATATTCATCAAGAAATCCCACACCTCCAGGTTAGTGGCACAGCACGATGCTTCAGAGATCATCCACGTGCAACTAACAATGGGCAAAACTGCAATCCAAATTGTAGCTTGCTGCAGATCACCCACCATGTCCCAGGACCCCCATTCTGCATTTCGGGGAACACTGGGAAATATAAAGGTCCTACTAAACACCCTAATATTGGGTGATTTCAATTACCCAAACATTAAATGGGAGAACTACTTAAGTACTAACTCCCTTGCCCAACATTTCCTAGAATTTATAAACTCAAACACCCTGGATCAACTGGTCAACACTCCCACCAGTGGTGACAACATATTGGACCTGGTCATCACCAACATGGGTGACCGATGCTCCACACCAGAGGTCCACCCCTCACTGGTTAGATCTGACAATAAACAAATCACTTTGGATATCCACATTCCGCCCCCCACCCCCGGACAAGGAAACCACTGTGAAAAACTTTTCAAAAGCAAACTTCACATTACTTAAGACCGAGGTGGAAAGTTTCAAAGCCCCCATGCTAAAGGATAACATTGTCCAAACTGCAAAATCCTTTACTAATGCATTCTATGGGCACCTACAAGAATGCATGGATCATGCTGTCCCAAGCAAAACCAAGACTCACTCCTCTAAGAAAAGGAAACCAATCTGGTGGACTCCTGCCATAAACATGCTATACAACAGAAGGAGGAAACTAGTACAGAAAAGATTAAAATCCCAAGAAGGGAAGACATCCCTGATCAGTATCAGCAAGAAACTACGATCCCTCATAAAATCATCCAAGGCGAGTTTTGAAAGAAAAATTGACAAAGACTCCAAAGATAACCACAAGGCATTCTTTAGCTATGTCAAGAATCTAAGTGACAATGCTCAGATCTGCTCAGATGTAGTGCAGAATGGTACAAAATACACTGAATTGACCGATATCACCAACATCCTGGCAGACAGGTTCAGTGCAAACTTTACCCCACTGTCACCCCCAAAAGGGCCCATAACCATACCAGAGGAATGTAGAGCTCCTGAAATCACAGACACTGAGGTTAAAACATCCCTCTCCAAAGCCAAAAACACAACATCAATGGGACCAGACGGTGTCCCAGGCTGCATCCTACACGAGCTCAAAGACGAACTAACCCCTCACCTAAACACACTGTTCAAACTCAGCCTCTCCACAGGTTACATACCCATAGAGTGGCGCACAGCAATGGTTATTCCACTCCACAAAGGTGGAGCCTCAACAGATCCTGGGAACTATCAAACTATAAGCCTGACTAGCTTGGTCTGCAAGGCTATGTAGTGCATCATCATGGAACTCATTAACAGAGACATTGGGAACCTCCAAACACTGGACCCTAATCAGTTCAGCTTTGTTAAGGGCAGATCATGCCTCCTAAACCTGGTGGAATTCTTTGAGACAGTTACCAAGGCTATAGATGAGGGAAAGGTGGTACACACAGCCTACCTAGACCTTGCAAAGGCCTTTGACACCATTCCCCATTCTGGTATTATAGACAAGCTCTCCAGGCTAAACATAAACCCCTACATCACAAGATGGGTTGCCAACTGGCTCATGGACAGAACCCACATGGTAAGAGTTGCTGGAGCTAGGTCTGACTTTAAACCGGTTACAAGTGGCATTCCCCAGGGCTCAGTCCTAGGACCCCTCTTGTTCGTTATATACTTCTCAGATGTCTAGGCAAGCACAGGAGGACAATGGCTGACCAAGTTCACAGACGACTGCAAACTAGGGGCTATAATTGACTCCAGCTGACACAGACATCCTCCAAAAGAGTATCACCGAGATGAACACCTGGTGTCAAAATCTGGCCTCAAGCTAAATGCCAAAAAGTGCATAGTCATCCCCTTTGGAAAAAACAAAGTACCCACAAACTACCACATAGGTGGTAGTCCCCTAAATACGGAAGATGTAATAAGGGATCTGGGGACCCAAGTAGATAGTAAACTCTCCTTTGATAATCAATTTGCCAAAGTGGTTAGAAAATCCTTCTACATGGCACACCTTATCACAAAAGGGTTCGCATCCATATCAAAAGAGGTCATTGTGCCCCTCTACTCACTGCTCCCAACATTAACCATAGAGTAGCACAACGTTGTTCTAATCCTGGTTAGTTATTCCAGCAATAAGTCACAAAGATTATAGTACCTGCCTGTGTGCCACTGTGACCATGAGACGTTTCATAAGACTATGATTTTTTACACTATTTTCTACTATGTGTACTCTGTTTTTCCCTCAGTTGAATCTGGGTTGCATTCATCTTTCCTTTAAAAGGGCCATTTGCTTAGTAGGACAACACAAAATAAAAAATAGATAAATAAAAGTTATGCAAAAAATGGTGCTTGGCATACACAATGACAATGAAGAGAAAGACAGACAGACAGGGGAGATATAGGGCATGAGTGCAGCTCTTCAGGGGTAAGTACAGGGAGGGAGAAGAGCTGAAGAGAAAGGACAGAGTGGAGTGAAGTGGGAATGGAGAAAATAGCAGGGTCGACTCAAGAGTGACTTAAGGAAATACTTTTTTCATGGAAAGGGTGTTAGAACACTTGATTATTGCCAGAGTGACAGTGGAATGTAAACAAACAAAGGACTTTGGGTGTACTTGAGAGTGATAGCAGAAGGACAGGAAGATAAGAGACAGCAGTGTGGAATCAGCCAGTAGGATTCAATAACTACAGGCTTTCTTCCCTAGGCATTTCAGTATGTCTCTGGTCTTTCATTTTAATTTGCACAGTAAGTCTCTATAAATAACGTATCTATAATGCTACTAACATATTTCTGAAGTTCAGAGAAAAAACAGGAGACACTGCAAACATATCTAAGCATTTAAAATTGAATAAATAAGTTGTGAGGAAATATTCCACAGGCTGATGAGTCAAAAACATTGAGAACAAGGTAGCTGATGAATACAGTTGCAACAGACATGGACCAGACCAGTGTATGCTCAACTGCTGCACCGCAGAAAGTACAACTTGAAAACTTACTTGCTCTGCTCCTTCTTGGCTTGGCTTTCCTGGCAATGGCAGAACAACTCACAAGTTTAGTTAATTTTATAATTTTTTAAATATTAAAACAGCTTCTCTGCTTCATCTCATTGTGTGCTGCTGCTGTGTACTGCTGTTGTGCTGCCTGTGCCCGGCTAGTCATCAGTCCCTGCTTTTAAATCCACATAACCACAACACGATTCGGTTGTGCTAATGTTCAAAATATGGATGTACATAAAAATTAAACATTACAAACATTGTCCAAGAGCCCTCAGCCAAATTCTAACAGGCTGACAGCCTGCCTCATGACACTGATGTCTTTGCACAATCGTGACTTGAAGGAGGCCAGTCAGGAATTTGTGGCCCCCCATTATTTTGACCTCAAAACTAGTAAATATCAAGGAATTCAGTACGGTTGAGAGGTATGATTGTAGCAATTGCCTCATGTACACTGACAACCCACTTATTCTTAATAAAACAGATACAGTATGTGAGAGGTGTAAATACACTTTAATGCTGGAGGCAAAACTCTCTCATACAACCAAAACTTGCACCACACCTGCTGCACAGGATAAAAACCCTACACATGAAACTATTTATGATGAGGTACTTACAGGTAACTTTCCTAAAACACTAAGACCTGCTGCAAAGTACAATCAAAGAAAGGCTCCTCAGCCATATTGTAAACACTCTGTTAAAACACCACCCACAGCTACACATAGTAACACTATATCCAATGGCTCTACTGCTACACTGTGTTAAAACACCACCCACAGCTACACATAGCAACACTGTATCCAGTGCCTCTACTGCTACACTGTGTTAAAACACCACCCACAGCTACACATAGTAACACTGTGTTCAGTGTTTCTACTGTTACACTGTGTTAAAACAACACCCACAGCTACACATAGTAACACTGTATCCAGTGCCTCTACTGCTAAACTGTGTTAAAACACCAACCACAGCTACACATAGCAACACTGTATCCAGTGCCTCTACTGCTACACTGTGTTAAAACACCACCCACAACTATACATAGTAACACTGTGCCCACTGCCTCTACTAATACACTGTGTTAAAACACCACCCACAGCTACACATAGTAACATTGTATCCAATGCCTCTACTGCTACACTGTGTTAAAACACCACCCACAGCTACACATAGCAACACTGTATCCAATGCCTCTGCTGCTACACTGTGTTAAAACACCACCCACAGCTACACATAGTAACTCTGTAGCCAGTGCTTCTACAGCTACACTGTGTTAAAACACCACCCCCAAACTACACATAGTAACTCTGTATCCAGTGCCTCTACTGCTAAGATTTTAAGGAAAACCAGCAAAAAGTCAAATTTTCTGGTCATTGGTGATTATTTAGTGAGGCATGTTAATATCCCCCTCAAAAGACTGAGTAAGGAGAGAATCATGGTTAGCTGCCTTTCTGGCACTAGGATCCATCAGTTCACAGAGGCACTCAAGTCATTGAACCACAGGTACCAGTATGACTCTGTCATAGTCCATGTGGGTGTTAATGACCTGACATACCTCTCTTGACTATATGAAGTGAGACATGATTGATCTCGCTGATTATGTGTCACCCACAGGTATGAGCCTAGCACTGAGCAACATACTACCTTCTCCAAAGATGGTGTCATTTACTACCTTCTCCAAGGATGATGTCATGTTACTACCTTCTCCAAGGATGATGTCATGTTACTACCTACTCCAAGGATGATGTCATGTTACTACCTTCTCCAAGGATGATGCCATATTACCAACAGAAAATTATAGATTTTATAAATTGGCTTAGCTTCTGGTGTCAGTCCAGGGGGGGGTACACTATCTGACAGCCTGGGAAGACATGGTTGGAAGACCATGCTGTTTTGCCAGGGGTGGACTGTACTTATCCTTTATAGTCTTTCAGATATTGGCAAAGACCTATTCCACCCCCACAGTGCCCTTTTTAGGCAATGCTAAACAGATAAACCTCCTGACTTTACTGGACCTATGAAAGAATAACTGAAGGCAGTATTGCTCAGTGCTAAAAGCCTTAACAAGAAACTCCACTCCCTGCAAGCCTTCCTCTCCCAGAAGAGTGTAGACACCTGTGTAGTGATGGAGACATGTTTTAAAGTCACTGAGAATACCCCAGCAGTGCAAGGTTATAATGCTTTTCACAACTTTAGACCAGCTACTACACAGGAGGGAACTAAAGATAGAGGAATGTCAGTCTATATTAAGAACAATCTCACATCCAGACTAGTTAAAGTGTATGACCCACTGGAACTCATACATGTGCAACTCACCATAAACATGGTGTTGTACCATATCCTTGCAACCTATAGGTCCCCATCCATGTCCCAGGAAACCCATACTAGATATCTCAATGTAGTAGAGTCCCTCATTGTTCAACCCAATACAATATTCATGGGGGATCTCAACTACCCCTCTATAGATTAGGAATCCAAATGACTTCTAATGCACAAGCCCAGCGATTCCTAAACGTTGTTAATACCAACATCCTGGAACAGTTGGTCCATTCTCCTACTGGGGCACAAGCATCCTTGACCGTGTACTCTCAAACATGGGAGACCAATGTTCCTCACCCAATGTAATATCTTTGCTTGTCATATCTGACCATAAGGAAGTATCATTTGAAATAAAAATTAAATCCGGGGATCCAGCAAAACCCCAAACCTTTAAGTAGTATTCCAAAGTTAACCTCTCTCTACTAAACAGCACCTTGGCTAAATTTCAAGCACCCCAAACCCAGTAAACACCATAACATGCACTGAGTTATTTACAAAATCTCTGTACCGCCACATTGATTGCAGAGAGCAAGCTGTGTGCCCACTTGTATTAGCAATATGACAAAATCAAAAGACAAGCCACCTTGCTGCAATCGCAATACCAATCTGTTATACAACAAAAGAAAAAACATTTGGCCAAGCGTTGGAAGAATAAATCCATGAATAGTAAAAGCTCCCTGATCAATCTAAACAGGCAGCTCAGAGGGTTAATTAATACTTCAAAGGCTACATTTGAAGAAGAAATAGCTTCTCAAGTAAAGGACAACCACAAAGCTTTCTACAGATATGTCTGTAACTTCAGATGAAATACACAATAATACACAGAACGTATTACAAAAGCCACCACCCACATTGAACCAGAGGCCATTACCAACCTTTTGGCTAACAGGTTCAGCTCAAATTTCTCTCCTTACCCCCCCCCCCCAATAGTCCAAAGGAAATACCATGTAAACATCCCCCTAGCAATTACTAGGAAAGAGGTCATCAATGAATTTTCCAAGGCCAAAAACACTACATCAATGGCCATGATAACATCCCAGGATGCGTACTACATAGCATGAAACATGACCTCTCTGGTCCACTTGAATCACATTTCAACTGGAGCCTTCAGTCAGGGTTTGGGCCCAAGGAATGGAAGATGGCTACAGTCATGCCCTGCATAAAGGAGGTCCAACCACTGATCTGGGTAACTACAGGCCCATAAGTCTGACCAGCCTCATATGTAAGGCCATGGAAAGAATCATCATGGACATGATAAATGAGGACATAGGTAACCTGCAAATGCTGAATCCATCACAGTTCTGTTTTGTTAAAGGAAGGTTATGCATATTAAATCTGGTGGACTTATTTGAGAAGGTCAGCAAAGGGATGAAGGTAAGACTGTAGATCCAGCTTATCTTGACCTGACCAAAGCTGTTGATGTGATATCCCACTCAGGCATTATAGACAAGCTCAGTAGTTTAGGTATAAACCATTTTATCACCCACTGGATAGCCACCTAGGACCCCGGAAGGTCCTAGCAGTTAGCCAATCAAAATACGTGAGGCCATTTCCACCAAGAAACCAGTCACTAGTAGAGTTCCTCATGGCTCAGTACTAGGCCTCCTCCTTTTTGGCATCTATTTCTCTGAAATGGAAGCAGATGCTGAAGGTTTATGGCTGACTAAGTTTACAGATGATTGCAAGCTTGAGGTTATCATCAAATCCCCTGCAGACACTAACATTCTTCAGGAAGGTATATCTCTGATGAACAAATTGTGCCAAAGCCATGGTCTTAAACTCAATACTGTGAAATGCATAATTGTACCATTTGGGAAGTCAACCATCACATCTCATTACCTTGTTGATAATATGCCCCTAAGAGGTGACCCAGCGGTCAGGGATCTGGGTGCACAAATAGTTTGTAGCCTTACTTTTGACCACCACGTGGCCACAATGGTGAGGAAATCCTTTTATGTTGCGCAGCTTATAAGTAAGGTCCAAAGAGGTCATGATCCCACAGTACTATGCCCTTATCAGACCAATCAGTGATTAAAATGTTCCCTTCAGTATGTACCCAACCAGGCATATGCAGCAACTAGAGAGCCCTCAGAGGTCCCTTCCAAAAAGAATACAAGGCATAACAAACCTACCTTATGCAGAGCACCTTAAAGCCATTTCCCTCTACTTAGTCTCCTGTAGATTGCCGAGGGGTGATCTATGCCTTGCTTAGTTACAAGGCATCTGCAAACCCCATACTTATGAATCTCCTATATATTCATAAATCAAACAGTACCAGAAATACAAGTTCTAGGAACCTGAGATTTGAATGTGACATAAGCAGAACATGTGAGAGAGACAGTTATTTGTCCCAGTTCATCTGTTACCCAGGTTAAGCAAAACCTTGACCAGTTGTTGGGGAATAGGAAAACATTGGGCCTGACACCCATATCCCTTAGGGACAGTGGTAGCTTATACATGCCTGGTCCTCAATGTCCTGTTTGGATGCAGGACATCATTATTCTTTTGGGAAAACTTGGCTTGGCTTAGAAAGACCCCCCCCCCCGGGTCATTAGCCTAGTAACAGTCTATGAATCTATGAATCTATGAATGACCTTCTAAATGGGCGTAGGTTATCAAAGACTGAAAATGAAATGCAGGTAATAATTAAAGTTTACAAAGCAAGGACATTGCAAAGTCAGAGTAAGAAATGTGCACTGATTCTTCAGTGCAAGTGATGTTACTAAGCACATTGCAGAGGCAACAAAAATATAATCCTAATAGAAAGGCACACTTAAACATATATTATTCACTATTGTTTTTAATGTCTATTGTATTGTACTGGAAGTTGTACAACCAATAAAAGAACATGAAAGCACATCTAACCCTAGAGGTTAATACTGCATAACTCCAACATAAGATACTTGGTGAAATCTCAATGCCTGGTCCTCATAGGTTCATAATTTCATAGGTAAATACTAGGCTGACAGCCGTTAACAGATCTTTTCAGCCTTGCCATGTTTTTCCATTTGTAAATGACAGGATAATTACCCCAGGGGCATATAGCTGGGTTAAGGTGGCAGAGCATTTACAATGTCCCTCTGTCCAATAAGGGCAAATGTGGCAGTCCAGGGGTAACTTTTCAGTTCTCCATCCATTGGTCCAGGTTGCCTGTAAATAGAGTCAGTGGCAAGCTCTGTTTCATATCCATGGGAAGCCTCTTGCAGAGTAGAGGCAGTCTTTGAGACATGTACCTTCAACATGTCCTAGTTATGTTGAAAATGAGGTTTAGGTCCTTCATTTGGGTATTTCTGTAATGTGACTTTTATGTGGAGCTTTTCTCCCCAGGCCTCCACTGAAAATGGGCTCACCTAGGCCCAATGGACTTTCTCGGTAAACAAATGCAATAAATAAATAAATAAATAATAATACATTTCTAATGCTGTAAGATTCGCAGATGTACAGTAAATCCTGCAGTACTGGATAAGATGGTGCCTTGTAAATCAGGCATACATGGCCTGTCAGGTGTCTGTAGGAGACTAAGTGTAAAGATAAGGCTTTGAGGCATTCCTTGTAGTTTACAACATGCATTCTTTTTGTGAGGAGCCTTTGTGGACACTCCACTTATTACATATGCCTGGTCAGATACATACTGAAGAGAGCATTGTACTGAATGACTGGCCTAATGAGGGCTCCGTACATTGAGACAATGACATCTTTGTACCCGGATGCCATATCCTTCCTTATATGTTGCAGTATATGGAATGACACATGATGGTGAAAGGGCAAGTCTCTGTTCATATAAGTCCTCAAGTTTCTAACCAATGGGTCTACTCTTAGGTGTTCTGTCTATGTGATAATTCCCAGGGGTGACTTACTTTCCAAAGGATACTGTTATACATTTTTTGGCATTCAGTTTTAGAATATCACTCTGGCATCAATTATTAGTTTGCGACAAGCCTTTTTGAGAATATTGGAGTCCTTGTGGGATTCTATGATTGCACCAATCTTACAGTTATCTGCAAACTTAGTTAACCAGAGGCCTTTGACATTATCTTTGATTTCTGAAAAGTAGATACCAAAAAGGAGCAGTGCCAACATCAAGCCCTGTGGGACTCTGCTAGTCACTGGCCCTTTTGTGGAGGAAGAGTCCCCTATCCCGACTTCCTGTGTCCTATATGTGAGCCACTTAGCTATTGAAGATGTAGAGATTTATGCTTAGTTTCATGAGTTTGTCCACAATACCCAAATGGGTAATACTCTCAAATGCTTTGTCCAGGTGACAATAATCAATGTATACTATTTTGCACTCGTCTGTAGTTTTGGTGACTTTCCAGAAAAAAGCCCATCAGGTTGAGTAGGCATGATCAGCTTTTGGCAAAACCAGATTGTGTTGGATACAGTGTTTGAAGGTTTCCTACATCTTTCTTTACAACAAACATGCTAATTCTTCCCATAGATTTACATATGAGACTAGTCAGACTTATGGGTCTATAGTTACCTAGGTGAGTAGGTTGCCTGCCTTTGTGCAGAGGGATAACTGTTGCAGTCCTCCAGTGGCTAGGCACAAGTCTAGTTTGGAGGCTAAGGTTGAACAATAATTCTAGAGAACCCGCTAGGTCATGTTTGATGCTATTCAGGAGGCATCCAAGGATATTTTAGGGTCCAAAGATGGAATATTTTTCTCCTTGGAAAACACATTGAGAACTTATTCACTATTAATAGCTGGTGGAGTTATGGTGAAATGTATCTCCTGAAAGGTGTTATGGCAAAATGCTGGGTGAAACTGGAGCTACATTTATCAGCTGGTATCCTCCAGCTCCATATAGGTGGTTCTGTTTACAATTAGTTCAGATAGGTGGTTCTGTTTACAATTAGTCCAGATACTGTTGTGTGCTACCTTTGAGACTGTGGGCATAGCTGAAGAAGGCCTTACGGCTGTTTGACTTGATAAGACTCCTGACTTGCTTATTTAGCTTGATGAGGGTTTTTTTGCTTTTCTGGACATTGCACTTCCTGGTTTTGGCCATGGTTTTCTTCCTTTTATTATACAACTTGTTGATGTTGGAATTCCACCACAGTACCTCATTCTTTGAGTTTGTCCTGTGCTTATTTTAGGTGTGTTCAGCCACCTCAGTACAGCTGTTTATGTGATGGTATAGGATTTCTGAGAATAATTCCACACAGGCAGCAAAATTCACATGGTTTGGATGTGCTCACATTTTGCCAGGGTATCACTCAGAGTAATAGGTTTGTTTTGGAATAATATCTAAATGTTTCTGGATTAAATGGGGTCATGGGTTTTAATTTAATTTCAAAGGGGACACGTTTATGGTTCTGACATGACTAGTGAGAAAGTTATACTCAGGTGAGTGCAAATTTTCCCCATGTTTGTGAGGAACACATCAAGGATGTTTGCACAACTAGTGTTTGTACAAACCAGCTGGTTTACAGCATTTGTGCTGACAAAGTCCAGGAATCTCTGAACATGAGGATTGGAAGCTGTACATGTTTTCAGTTTGTGGTGAGGTAGTTGAAGTCACCCATGACTATAATGTTGGGCTCAATGCAGAGTGACTATAGTTCATTTAGGTTAATGGGCATTCTGTGTCATAGAGGGCGGGATCTATAGTTTGCAGTGTGGAATTTCCTTATGGTAAGTTGGACATTGAGAAGTTCAACTAAATCTTACTGCCTGGCCAGTCTTGATGTGACTATTTCTGATGAACATTAAGGCATCTCCACCTTTTGTTTTTTGCTATACAATAGCTGCTCTGAATGTGTGTAGAGCATTTTAGCCTTGTACAGCCGGGGTGCTCTCAGTGGCTGTAAATAATATCTCTGTCACGACACAGATGTCTACATTCTCTAAGGTGTAGAAAGCTTGCAGGGAATGGAGTTTTTTGTTCAGATTCCTGGTTTTGAGCAGTAATAGTTTTAGATTATCCTGGACTGGTTTTCCATGCTGGAAAGTTTATCAGCATGGCATTGCATAAAAAAAGACATGATTGAGGTGGGAAATGTTTTAATCAATATTCAAAAGCCTAAAGGGGATATGTACAGACCATCCCTGGTGAAGCAGTGTGGTCTGTCAACCATATTCTCCCAAGCTGACAGATAATCTACCCACTTTAAATAACGGCTCCCTATTACAAAGTTGCCAGTCAGAATGCTGACTGCCAAAAAGTAAAAAAAAAAAACACCAAAAACACTGGAGTAAAAAGTAAATTTCAAAATTCGCTCTTTTCCTTAAATGACCCTGCATCCTCCATGTGGAAGGGCAAGATCCCCACCTCTGGACTTATATGTACCAACTCTGAGATCACTATACCTTGGAGAAAAGGGAGTATTCCAAGAAATGGCATCTCAGACTTGAGATATGTAAGTCCGTTCTTTCAGCCATTCAGTCTCCATAGAGTCAGCCTTGATATTTCAAATGTTTACCTCAAATAACACCAAAGACTAAACTAATTGTGGAAATTGATGATCTTCTGGTCATTTTGCAGCATCATCCTTGGAG
>NC_056736.1:759909660-759912160 GCF_019279795.1 Protopterus annectens
AGCCTTACTACAGGATACGTACCAAAAGAGTGGCGTACAGCAACAGTGGTCCCACTTCACAAAGGCGGTGCTTCTACGGAACCTGGAAATTACCGCCCCATAAGCTTGAAGAGCCTGGTCTGCAAAGCTATGGAGAGGATCATTATGGAACTCATAAACAAAGACATTGGGGACCTACAGACATTGGATCCTACCCAATTTGGCTTTGTCAAGGGCAGATCCTGCCTTTTGAGCTTGGTCGACTTTTTTGAAACAGTCACTAAGGCCATTGATGAGGGTAAGGCAGTTCACACAGCCTACCTTGACCTTGCAAAAGCCTTTGACACAATACCCCACTCGGGCATCATAGACAAACTCACCAGCTTAAATGTAAACCCATATGTCACAAGATGGGTTGCAAACTGGCTCAAGGACAGAACCCACAGGGTCAGAGTTGCTGGAGCTATGTCAGACTCTAAGCTGGTCACAAGCGGTGTCCCACAGGGCTCAGTCCTGGGAGCCCTCTTGTTCGGCATTTATTTTTCTGAGGTACAGGCAAACATAGGAGGATTGTGGCTGACAAAGTTCGCAGATGACTGCAAACTGGGCGCCATAATTGATACTCCAGTGGACACAAACATCCTTCAGAGAGGCCTCATAGAAACGGATAATTGGTGCCAGAGCCATGGCCTTAGAACACCAAAACATGTATAGTCATACCCTTTGGGAAAAACAAGGTACCCACAAATTACCACATAGGTGGTAATCCATTAAGTACGGAAGAGGTAATCAGGGACCTAGGGACCCAGGTTGACAGTAACCTCTCATTTGATACTCACATTGCCAAAGTGGTTAGGAAGACCTTCTATATTGCCCACTTTATCATGAAGGGTTTCACATCTAGATCAAGAGAGGTCATTGTGCCCGTGTACTCTTCTCTTATCAGGCCAATGATTGAGTACAATGCCCCATTTGGGATGTATCTTACCCGACACCTGCAGCAGTTGGAAAGACCCCAAAAGTTCCTCACCAAGAGGATAAAGGGTCTTAAACATATGTCATATGCTGCCTGACTGAAAAAAATTCAGCTCTATTCAGTCGCATACCGCCTACTCAGAGGTGATCTGTGCCTGACGTACAAGGCCATGTCCAATCCGGAATTAATGGATATGCTCCACCTCAGAAAATCCAAATCCATCAGAGCCACGAGAGCAAGAGACTTAAACCTCAACACAGAAATAAATAGGACGTGCTGGAGGGACAGATTCATAACCCAGAGGCTCCCTACACTCTGGAACAGAATCCAAATCCATGTTAGGCAGAGCCCCTCACTAACTCTATTCAAGAGAAATCTTGATGAGTGGATGGGAGATCGTAGGTTTACCCCGGGTGTCATCTCTGTGTCACTACTAGACAGAGGCACAGTAAACTAAACCCTAAATGGGCATAGTATTCTCATCCTAAGGGGTGGTGAAAGCCACACACACTCTGGCTAGGCTTATAAATGCCTTAGGGCAGATAGCCTAGTACGAACCTATGTTTCCTTATTCACCTTATTCCATATCTGGAGTGGCCATATATTTCCTTATCCACCTTATTCCATATCTGGAGTGGGCCATATGTTTCCTTATCCACCTTATTCCATATCTGGAGTGGGCCATATATTTCCTCATCCACTTTATTCCATATCTGGAGTGGGCCATATGTTTCTTTATCCACCTTATTCCATATCTGGAGTGGCCATATGTTTCGTTATCCACCTTATTCCATATCTGGAGTGGGCCATATGTTTGATCTAGTCATCACACATGCTGTTTTGAGATGCTGTAATTCTTTGACAGGGTGGTAGAGCCCTGAGTACTTTTGTGAACTCCTGTGCTTTCACTCCAGTCAGCTTCTGGTCTTCAACTTTGTCTCTGTTGACCTTAAAGCCTTCTGTGTCCACATGTTGGACTTGATTGTGAACACCAGTGGCTTATGCCAAGGACTGGCTAGTTCATTGAGGATGACTTTCCTTTCATCAGTTTTACCCCAGTGTGCCCTTTTCATACTTGGAAAGAGTCTATCTCTTGTATGTGACTGTCTGCTGTGTCTCTTGGCAGACCATGTCTTATCCTTCATTAAGCTGTTTGTCAAACAGAAGGCTAGAATGGCCTGTCCTTCATTATTCTTGTTACCCCTCTCATCCACAAGCATTCAGATTCCTTATCAACACCAACTCACTTTGTCTTGCCTTATCTGGGTGACCCAGCAACTGCTCCTGAAGTCCCTGTTTTACACACTGTCACAGGCCTGCAGCCCTGCTGTGGCACAGACTGAGAATGTTATAGTGGACTGTGATTGCCATGAGTCTGACACTGATTCTGATGGCATCCCTCACTTTCATCAGTCTAGTCTTTGTTTCTCCTGCGTAGTAAACTATGGTTGCTCAGCCAAGAGACGTTGCTGTTCTGCCCTTCCCCCTTACCTCCCGTATACACATCCTAACCAATTTTGTCCTTAACATCATATTATTCACTTC